>NC_133309.1:24682729-24792519 GCF_012295235.1 Primulina huaijiensis | reverse complement strand
AAGCTCCTGAACTGACTTAGGGTGAAACCCTTTGACTTGGCGTAACCAAGATGAGGTGAGCTCTAAAGCTCCTGAACTGACTTAGGGTGAAACCCTTTGACTTGGCGTAACCAAGATGAGGTGAGCTCTAAAGCTCCTGAACTGACTTAGGGTGAAACCTTTTGACTTGGCGTAACCAAGATGAGGTGAGCTCTAAAGCTCCTGAAATGAGATCGGGTGAAAACCCTTTGACTTGGCGTATCCAAGATGAGGCGAGCTCGGGGCTCCTGAACTGATTTAGGGTGAAAACCCTTGACTTGGCGTAACCAAGATGAGGTGGGCTCTAAAGCTCCTGAACTGACTTCGGGTGAAACCCTTTGACTTGGCTTAACCAAGATGAGGTGAGCTCTACCGCTCCTGAAATGAGTTCGGGTGAAAACCCTGTGACTTGGCGTATCCAAGATGAGGTGAGCTCTGAGGTTCCTGAGCTGACTTAGGGTGAAACCCTTTGCCTTGGCGTGACCAAGATGAGGTGAGCTCCGAAGCTCCTGAACTGAAATCGGGTGAAAACCCTTTGACTTGGCGTAGCCAAGATGATGTGAGCTCTGAAGCTCCTGAACTGACTTAGGGTGAAACCCTTTGACTTGGCGTAACCAAGAAGAGGTGAGCTCCGCAGCTCCTGAACTGAAATCGGGTGAAAACCCGTTGACTTGGCGTAGCCAAGATGATGTGAGCTCTGAAGCTCCTGAACGGACTTAGGGTGAAACCCTTTGACTTGGCGTCACCAAGATGAGGTGAGCTCTAAAGCTCCTGGACTGAGATCGGGTGAAAACCCTTTGACTTGGCGTATCCAAGATGATGTGAGCTCGGGGCTCCTGAACTGATTTAGGGTGAAACCCTTTGACTTGGGGTGACCAAGATGAGGTGAGCTCTAAAGCTCCTGGACTGAGATCGGGTGAAAACCCTTTGACTTGGCGTATCCAAGATGAGGCGAGCTCGGGGCTCCTGAACTGATTTAGGGTGAAAACCCTTATCTGCAATAATAATCTCTAACCAAAATGCATAATTTTATTAATGTCTAAATAAAGCAGTAAAACCTGATGACCTTGCAACAAAAGTAAACGACAATAAATATATAAAAACTAAAGTCCTAACACTATCTAAGCATAGTATTTGCGGAGGTGATAAGCATTCCATGGCCTCTTTAATTTCTTCCCTGTCCAGTCTTCTAAGTAATAAGCACCCGAGCTGAGCTTCTCCACCACTTTGAACGGTCCTTCCCATCTTGGATCTAGCTTTCCGACCTTCTCTTCTTGAACCTTCTTCCAAACTAGGTCTCCGACCTGGAAGCTCCTCTGAATCACTTTCTTATTGTAGGATTGGGCTATGCGTCTTTTGTAAGCTTCCGTTCTTATGGCCGCCGCTTCCCTCTTTTCTTCTAGGAAGTCCAAATCCGCTGCTCGCCTCTCATTGTTCTGCTCATCATAGAATATTACTCGGGATGTCTCTTCGCCAATCTCTGCCGGAAGCACTGCCTCGTTTCCATAAACCAGGCTGAAAGGCGTCTCCCCGGTGCCAATCTTTGGGGTAGTCCGATATGACCACAGGACACTGGGGAGTTCCTCCACCCAATTACCTTTCGCGCTCCCAAGTCGGGTCTTAAGGCTCTGCACCAAGGATCTATTGGTGACCTCCACTTGTCCATTACACTGAGGGTAGGCCACAGAGGTGAAGTGCTGTTGAATCTTCATCTCTTTGCACCAGGCTTGGATCCGGCTTCATTGAAACTGTCTTCCATTATCAGATATCAGCTTCCTCGGGACCCCAAACCTGCAGACAATATTCTTCCAGAGAAATTTGAGTACCTCATTTTCAGTTATCTTGGATAAAGCCTTGGCCTCGACCCATTTTGAAAAGTAATCAATAGCAACAAGCAAGAACTTCTTCTGGGCTGGAGCTGGGGGAAAAGGTCCCACAATGTCGATTCCCCATTGGTCAAACGGGCAGGCTGCCACAATACTCTTCATTAATGCTGCGGGCTGATGTTGGAGCTTCGCATGACGTTGGCAACTGTTGCATGAGACAACAATGGCTAGAGCGTCTTTCAGCATAGTGGGCCAGAAATAACCGGCCAGAAGTGCTTTCCGTGCCAGAAAGTAAGATCCCAAGTGATTCCCGCAACAGCCCTCATGAATCTCCCTTAGCACGTAGCTAGATTGCTTGGGACCCAAGCACTTGAGAAGAGGTTGTGAGAGCGATCTCTTGTATTGATCTCCATTGACAACTATAAACCGAAGGCTCCTTCGCTTCATTCTGTATGCCTTTTTTGGGTCTTTTGGGAGCACCCCATTTTTCATATAATCCAATAATTCAGAGCGCCAGTCTTCGTCCTCGGATTCGGGAGATGGATAGTACAGAGAAGGACTTAGCTCTACTTGGACTACCACATCTCTTGATTTCCAACTGTGAAGTGAGCTTGCCATTTTGGCAAGGGAGTCGGCCCCCTCATTCTCCTCCCTAGGGATTTGCTTAAACACGAGTTCCGTAAAGAGTTCTTTGGCCGCCTCCACTGCCTTTACATACTCCATCAGTCTTTCATTCTTGATACCATAAGTTCCATTCATTTGATGGGCCACCAACTGAGAGTCAGAAAAAATGTGAACCCGAGCAGCCCCGACCTGCCGTGCCGCTCTTAGACCTGCTAAAACCGCCTCATACTCTGCCTCATTGTTGGATGCCCTGAAGTCTAGTCTCACAGCCAACTTTAATTCATCTCCTTTCGGAGAGATCAATAACACACCGACTCCACTGCCTTCATTGGTGGACGAACCATCCACATATACTTTCCAAAGATCTTCTATTTCGACATGTAGAGTTTCAGCAAGAAAATCAGCCAAGGCCTGCGCTTTTATTGCGGTCCTGGGTCCATATTGAATGTCGTACTCCCCCAGTTCCGTGGTCCATTTCACCAGCCTTCCCGAGATATCGGCATGAGTCATTATCTTCCCGAGAGGGCTGTTAGTGAGGACCATAATGGGGTGAGAAAGGAAGTATGGCCTTAGTCTTCGAGCTGTTGTGACCAAAGCTAGAGCAAGTTTCTCTACCACTGTATACCTGAGCTCTGCCCCTTTGAGCGCATGAGAGATGTAATGTACGGGACTCTGTTCCGTACCTCTTTGCCTGATTAAAACTGAGCTTACAGCCGTTTCCATGGCCGAGAGATAAACATACAGTTGTTCTCCTGGAGCTGGTTTGGCAAGTATGGGGAGCTCAGCCAAGTACTTCTTTAAATCATCGAAGGCCTTTACACATTCTTCATCCCACTCAAACTTCTTAGCTTTCCTGAGAATACGGAAGAAAGGCAGACTTCGATGTGCTGCTCTTGAAATGAATCTCGACAAAGCTGTGATTCTCCCGGCAAGCTTCTGAACCTCCCGGAGATTCCCGGGAGGCAACATAGATTGAATGGCCTTCACTTTCTCGGGGTTGGCTTCAATTCCTCTTTCTGTTACCATATATCCCAGAAACTTTCCGCTCTTGACCCCAAAGGTGCACTTCTGGGGGTTCAGCTTCAGCCCATAGGTTCTTAGGGTGGCAAAGGTCTCATAGAGGTCTTTTATGAGGTCGGTGGAACCCTTGGATTTTACTAGAATATCATCCACATAGACCTCCACATTTCTTCCAACCTGAGCTGAAAAAACCTTGTCCATGAGCCTTTGATAAGTGGCTCCTGCATTTTTTAACCCGAAAGGCATTACCACATAACAGAATGTCCCTTCGGAGGTGATGAAGCTTACTTTATCCTGGTCTTCCTCCGCTAATGGTATCTGATGGTATCCCTGATAAGCATCCATTAGACACAAGTATTGATGACCTGCAGTGGAGTCGACCAGTTGGTCGATCCTCGGTAAAGGATAACAATCTTTCGGGCAAGCTTTGTTAAGATCTCTGAAGTCGACACACATCCTCCATTTTCCAGAGCTCTTAGGGACCAGGACAACATTTGACAACCATGTTGGGAAAAAGACCTCCCGTATGTGTCCTGCTCTAAGAAGCTCGCCCACCTGCTCCTTTATTATCTTGTCTTTTTCGGGGCCGAAGTGCCTCTTCTTCTGTTTAACTGGTCGAGCTTCAGGAAGTATATTAAGACGGTGCTCCATGATTGCCGGGCTGACCCCTTGAAGCTCTTGAGGAGACCAGGCGAACACGTCTGGATTAGCCTTTAAACAAGCCAACAAATCATTCTTAGTTTCAGGATCCAGATCGGCCGCCACCCTTACGTGCTGCTGAGATCCTATTTCCACCATCTCTGGTTCTTCCTCTGATATGAGTTGAGCCTCCTTTCTGGAGATCATTCTTTTTTGAGTTTCAATCATCCCTACCTCAGTTCGGGACCTCTTCAATTCAACCTTTACCTCATCCACATAGCAGCGGCGTGAGCACTTCTGATCTCCACATACAACTCCCACATGGCTCCCCGAAGGATATTTTAACTTTTTATGATAAGTAGAACTCACAGCTCGGAAGTCAGCCAGGGCCGGTCGACCCAATATCCCGTTGTACAAAGAGGGGGCATCTACCACAGTAAAACAACTCATCTTCGTGATGCGATGTGGTCCAGTTCCCAAAGACAATGGAAGCATGATTTGTCCAATGGTTTGGACTGCGTGCCCCGTGAAGCCGAATAAAGGCGTAGAGATGGGGTCATACTCGAACCCTTCCACTTTCATTTGATCAAGGGTCTTTTTGAAAAGAATGTTTACTGAGCTTCCGGTGTCCACAAAGATTCTCGCCACATCATAATTGGCGACCGTGAGAGTTACTAGCAAGACATCGTTATGGGGTGCCATAATACCTTTCAGGTCCTCGGGCCCGAAGCTGATGGTGGGATCGGATTTGGGAGCTAGGTCAACTCCCAGGCTCTCCAATCTCCTACCGTGGGCTTTCCGAGCCCTTCCTGAATCACCATCGGTTGCACCACCAGATATCATGTGTATTATACCTCGGGTCGGGTCATTGGCTATTTGTTCGACTTGAGGTCCCTGTTGCTGCTGAGGGCCTGCTCGGCCCCCTTGGTTGGGTCGGTCCTCTCTGGGTGGTCTCTGATTTACCCAGGGGGGTCCTCGACCTCTCCTGTCCTGTCGGTACCTTCCTTCTGATCGGGCTAATAAGTTCTTCATGTGAGGATCCCTCTGCATGATCCTCTGCACCTCTTCTCCCAGTCTCTGGCAGTCATTGGTAATGTGACCGTATTCTTGATGGAATTCACAGAACTTATCCGAGGGAGGTAATCGTGGCCCTTTTTCGGCTTGTTTTGGGCGTTCTAACTTCCTCCTCTCTTCACAGATTGCCATGGCTCTTTCCAAACTCATAGCCAATGGGGCATAAGGGAAAGGTCCCGGAACTCGGCCTCGTTCATCTGATCTTTCCGCAGGCCTCTTCCTGCTCGGCTCAACTTTTTCCTTTCCCTTGTCTCTGTCTCCCGGCCTGCCGTCCGTACGTTTTTGTCTCTGTGCATCCTCAAGGTTCACATATTTCTCAGCTCGGCTAAGGAGCTCATCATAGCTGTGGGGGGGCTTTTTTACCAAAGAATTAAAGAACTGTCCCCCACGAAGGCCTTGTGTGAAGGCATTTACCAGGGTTTCGGTGGCTGCAGCTGGGACCTCCAAGGCTGCGTCATTAAACCGTTTGATGAAATCCCTCAATGAGTCCGCGTCACTCTGTTTCACATTGAACAAGCCCAGGGAGGTCTTCAAATATCTTTTGCTGGTGGCATATTGGTTCATTAAGACAGTACTAAATTCTCGAAAACTGGTGATGGGATGCGGTGGCAGTAGATCGAACCACCTCTGAGCCGGTCCTACCAGGGTGGTAAGGAAGACTCGGCATTTCACCCCATCTGAGTATCTGTGGAGCAGGGCAGCATTATTAAACCTCCCCAAATGTTCTTCGGGGTCGGTACTTCCGTCGTAATCTCTAACTGTTGGCTGGCGAAAGTTGGGCGGGAGGTCCTCGTTCAGTATTTCTGGAGAGAGCGGGCTTTCCCTGTCCAGCATAGGAGGTCGACCTCCCATTTGCCGGCCAAGCCTTCTGATTTCCTCCCACGTGGCTTCTAGATGCTCGGGAGGAGGAGGAGGAGGGTTAGGTGGTTGTTGCGGTGGAGGTGATGGGGACCGATTCCGACGGAGGGCCTCATCCACGGATCTGTTAATCAGCTGGGCAAGTTGGTCTAGGGTAAGATCAGCCACTCCTCTCCCTTGACACCCCCCAGGACCTCCTCGCCCACCCCTAGGGCCTGTTCTTAAACCTCTTCGTCCCCACATGTCTTACGTCTTCTCAGTATCTTCCCACAGACGGCGCCAATTGATGTTGCTAAAATCGGTGATGGTACCTGGGAGGTCGGATCTTTGCTTAGAGAGCTCGGATCAAACCTTGGAACGATGGCTGGGAGGTCGGATCTTCAGTTGGGAGCTCGGATCAGACTCTCGAAATCTGGAACCACAAACAAGAACGTTAGAAGGGGGCCGGAAGGCTGTTCCGGCGTAGCCCCTCCGACGCTCAAGTCAGAGAATAGAAAATTGAGAGAGTAATGTGTGTGCTAAGAGAATGTGAATATCTGAATGAATAAATAATGAACGAAACCTGGTATTTATAGGAGAACAATAGAGTCCTGATTTTGGTAGATTTAGATCCTCAGAATCTTGCAAGATTTGGTTAGATTCTGTGAAAGATTCGGTCATATCTTCTAGATTTCGTTTATATTTTTGTGGGTTCTTGCTGAGATGTGAAAACGCCGCCTATTTTCCTGGGAGGTCGGCTCGGGAGGTCGGCCAATCATATCCGGTCGACTCGATCGGACTACAAATGAGGTCAGCTCGGGAACTCTTGGGAGCTCGGCCGTGGAGCTCGACATGGGAGCTCGGCCATATTTTTTAAGCCTCGCTTATGGGTATTTGGGAGGTCGGCTTGGATGACCTCCCGGATGAGGTCCCGGCCTGCAGCTGGCTTGGCACGAGTTCCTGGTCACCTGGCCTTCAACTGTCTGGGCCACCGAGAGTAGGCCGAGGCCATCCCCGACCCTGGGGTATCAAATATAATAATAATCACATTAGGACACGTACATATAGATCCATAAAAGGAAATGTTACTATTAAAATTTAATTAGTAGTTAGTAAATGTTTTTAACATGTATATATACGAACATGATTCTTCACAATTATTTAACTCTAAATACTTTTGTGATTATCAATTTTTTTTTGGAATTACGATTTAACTCGTAGCTGTTATATCTTTAGATGTACATTGGGTAAACCCTCGAATTAACGCAATAGCCTAGCCTATATGTTAGTCACGTGTATGTATACCAAACTGGAAAAACCTTGAATGACAGGTTCGGTCGAGAATGTTTTGGTCGAGGGAATCAAACTTTTGACTATGATGAAGTACGTTTCTACTTAACTTCACCAACTTAGACTCCCCAAATGTTGTCATATATTATGTAATTTTACCTAGTATATATGTTATGCATGCTTTTTACAATCTATAGAGAATAATTACATTATAAACATTGTTTGACTGATGATACGAAANTAATTTCCCATAGATAAATTAATTAATTGATCATGTAAAATAATATGAAGAGATTTGAATAAAAAAAAATTTAACCATTTAATAACAAAATAAATAAGTTCTAAAAAAAAAAAGAGGTGGCTATAATAAAGCCACGTAGACTATATACTTATTAATATGACATAAATAAAAAATAAAGAAACTCATACCGACGGCAGCAACACAATGGGATATTGATTCTGAAAAGTCGTGTTTTTCTATAATTAGAAAATTACAAAATCTTGCTGTCCATTGTCTATTTGTCGTAGCATACTACAATAAATGCATTTTACTCAAAGATATATAAAAATAATAGAGTATGTCTCTACGATCTCACGAATCTTTATCTGTACGACAGATCAATCTTACCGATATTCACAATAAATATTAATACTCTTAGCATAAAAATTAATACTTTTTCATGGATGACACAAATAAGATATCTGTCTCACAAAATACGATCCGTGAGACTATCTCACACAAGTTTTTGTCTCAATTAATAAATCACACTCCCTATTTAATAATTTATTATTAAGTATTACACGAAAAATTTATCCCAAATCCGACATAACAGCACAGGAAGAACTGAGTTGGAAACTTTAAGCAACAGATCGAAACATTTGTATTTTTGAAATTAAAAAAATAATAGATGCGACCCTCTCTCATTTATAGTCATATAATAATAAATTACAAAGTATATTCATTTGAAAATGTTTTAATGATGTATTAAACAACTAAAAGTTTAATTACTTGGAACAATGATTTTGAAAGCATTTATCAAAACTTATATTGAAAATAAATAATAATAATTCAACCACTCCGACTTTATATTTTGTCTTTCGTTCCATCTTATCGTCTCTCTCGTATCATTTCAATTTTAAAAAATGACCGTTTTTTTATTTTATTATTTTTTAAATCCTTATTTCTTTCTCCTTTTTCTTCTACGGACAAAAAACGATGTATCGCGTGTGCTATGTCGACCTGATATGTATCGCGTGTGTTACGACACGCTAATTATTATTATTATTAAAGGATAAAAATGATCCCACGAGTAACATAGTTTTATGGTATAGAGTTTCCACAATAAAGATGTGAATAAAGGTGAAAAAAATGTGGAATAGTCGGGTCAACAGGAACAGTAGAATTCATTGGAACCACGTTCATCCTAGCATAAAATCATTATATACCAACACCACCACCATTGTTTTTCTTATACACACACAGAACTGTTTCTCCATCTCCATCTCCACTGTGAGATCAGAGAAAGAATCACTGTTTCTGTGTGACTGTGTGTGTGAGAGGGAGATACATACATACATATATATGTAAGTATATGGACATGGAGGGAGGAGATAACAGTAGCAATGAAGTATACAGAGAATGCCAAAGAAACCATGCAGCCAGCTTGGGGAGCTATGCTACCGACGGGTGCGGGGAGTTCACGCCAGAATACACGACCCTCGGTGGCCTCCTCAGATGCGCTGCATGCGGCTGCCACAGAAATTTCCACCGGAAGGCCACCTACAGCGCCGCCCACCGCAGCCAGGTGGCGGAGATCATAGACTACAGCAGTGGCGGGGGGGCTGACAGGCAAATGACGACCACCGTGGTTCCGTACTCTCCGGAGTCCTCGAACAACAAGAAGAGGTTCCGGACCAAGTTCACGGAGGAGCAGAAGGAGAAAATGCTGGGCTTCGCGGCAAATCTGGGGTGGAAGTTGCAGAGGAAAGATCAAGAAGAGGATGAGATCGAGAGGTTCTGCAGAGGGATTGGGATTAGCAGGAAGGTGTTCAAGGTTTGGATGCACAATCACAAGAACTCCTCGTCTCATTCTGCTGCTTCTGCTGGAAATGCGTCTTCTCTTACTGATGAACAGTAGATTTTCTTCTAAATATTTAGAAATTGTTGGAATATAATTTTTATTTCAAGCCTTTTTCATTTGTTTTATATTATGATTCCTGACAATGTTATTAGTAATTAATATCGGGTTTTAATTATTAGAGAGTTACTTACCTTGAATGTCGTCGTGATCGGGAATCCGCTGATTGTATGTTGAGTAAATTCTCGAACTTAAGCTACATATCAAGTCGACTGAGTAAAATGTACTATATAATTCTTGTGCGACTAACTCGATGGAGAAAATGTTGAATGAAGAAATAGAGTTGGTGAGTGACCATTTGATCATGTGTCTCTCTTGACTGTTATTTTTACTTACCCAGAAATCAGAATGTCATTTAGTTCCTCAATCATGTGGTGAGGTATTTTTAGTGTGTGAATCAATTTTTAATGATGTAATTATTATGTAATGATCTATTATAGTCCTTTTCACACTAAAATTTTAGTGTCAAATTAATAAAATGTAATTCTCTGCCAAATATATAAAATAGTTTGGGATTAAAATTTACATAAATAATCCAGTAAAAAAAATTAAATAAATAATTAGTATGAACCCCCATAAATGAAATGACATTTTTTCTCATTATTTCTTAACTACATTTAAAAAATAGAAGAGTTGAATAATTATTAAAAACAATTGGAACAAAATACTTGTGTTCAGATAAGTTTAGCCGTGTGACCAATTGACCATGCTGGTAGTTGTTGAAGCTCGACGTGACTAAAAAAATATATTTCACCACAATTAAAAAAAAAACACCACGCGTACACAAGTTGGTATGTCAAAAGTGGGAAAATTAGTTGTTTTGTCTCAAGGACGATGCATCCCACTATTGGTATTTGTTCTTGCATGTAAGTCCATAGTTATGGACAACTTTCGATGCAATTTTTCCTTTTTCCAATGTAATCCTATGAACTGGATTCAACTCGACAACCATTCTATTTGGAAATGAAATTATCCCACTTCAAAATTCAAAAAATAATACCAAGGGATATTCATAGGCAATTGAAAGTAAACAGAAAAATGTTTCTCAAAGGAACAGATATTGAGGTTGATATGTCCATAACAATCTATACTAGAATCACCGCTCAAGTCCAGAATAGGATAAACGATATACTAACTAAAACAGTTTGAAGGTAGATAGATGGTGGTACCCAATTAACCAATGCCTTTTAACTCCAGATTCGACATAATCTCGAAAAATCACTTAGCAAGCATCATTCTAACAAACTCCTCGTAATTCACTTGGCCATCACCATCCACATCAGCTTCTCGTATCATCTCATCAACTTCCTCGTCTGTCAACTTCTCCCCAAGGTTTGTCATAACATGACGAAGCTGCAAGATTGGTATGATACAATAGGTGTATGTTCAGAGATAATGATAAAAGAATCAAGAGACAAAAGCTTTGTTTGATGGGTAAAGTTGAACAAACACGAATGAAGTGAAACTGAGGGGGTTGGATTAAAGGATAGAAAGACCTCAGCTGCAGAAATGAAGCCGTTTTGATCTTTATCAAATACCTTGAAAGCTTCTTTAAGTTCCTCCTCTGAGTCGGTATCCTTCACAAACAAAGAAGGATGTTTAGTTTCCTCAGGATGTAAGTTTCGTACTTGCCACATTTTGAATCCGATCACCAAACTCCATTATTTAGAATCATTGACTTTCTCACTTCACACCAAAACCATATTCTATTACAACTTTTTATAGGAACTGGACAACATTGAATTTATCACAAGGCATTTAATGTATAAATTTGTCTCCATGATATTGACATCTCCAAGCAAGCACTTTGTGCGTGCATTCGCAGCTAACAAATATTCATCCCAGCTAACAATGAATTCAATGTCAGAGCGTCTTAAATATGAAGTCAAGTCACTTTGATTCAGTAAATAAAATATCTAGAGCAATCTCGGTTGTCAAATACTAAAACTATTTGACTATCACACTATGAAAACAGAAAGAAACATATTAGTTTTGAGTTGGAAAGAGCTATAACAATCATAAATGGCAATAAAGACCATAAACTCCCCACATATAAAACTAAAAATGAACTGAAATGCAACAGCTAGTCAAATGAATGATAATCCATGATATCATATATATAAATATTATCCACCTCATTTTTAATTAGCTTAAAGCACATAAATATACCCTCACAAAATCAACCTCTACAGAGAGTAAAGCAAATAAAAAAAAATTTCACCTTCATCTTTCGAGCCATCAAATTCAAGAATTCGGGGAAGTCAATGGTACCATTTTGGTCAGCGTCAACTTCATTGATCATATCTTGAAGTTCAGCCTCGGTGGGATTCTGTCCAAGTGACCTCATCACTGTCCCCAACTCCTTAGTCGTGATAAAACCTTAAAAAAGATACACATTTTCAATAATCATAGAGTTATAATGCAATTAAGTTCCACAGAATACCATTTTACAGTCTAACATACAATACTAGAGATAGGTATGAATTCGAAGATCTTCAGCAAACATGAACTTGAAAAAAGTACAAACCAAGAACATTATTGTGTCATTAACGTTTAATAATCACATGCATATATTAAAGAACATGCTATTGAAACTATCAATTCTGTTGAGTCTTCAACGAAGAGAATTGTATAATTGCCCATGTTCACAAAGAGTAGGAGGCTCGAGATCCGATTCCACCCAGACCAAACTAAGCAAATTCTAATGACAGTAAACACACATAAAACCATAATCATGTGAATAGGCAACACTTCATACATCAGAAACCTGTCAACAGGCTAAGAGACCAGACTAAGAACCAGACTAACGAGACTAAATAACAGAATGTACATTCGAAGACCTTGATTCATCTATCAATTAACCCAATCGATTAACATAGTTAACACATAAAACACTCGTCACAACTATTTAAACCGAGAAGTCATTCTATACTAAGGATTTACTTCCATCACCAAACATATGAAACAAAAGAAGCCTAAAGCAACAGTTACATCCGTACTTCATCGCCTAAAATGCGCAGGTAAAGTAGAAAAAGCATATAAACAATAAACTCAAGTCTCTCATCCAAGCTCTCGATGTTAAACATTCATTTCACCAATGGAACATATAATGTAATAGAAACGAAGTCGTAGAAGCATTCAACTCACGAAAAACAAAAGAACTAATCTAGAGCAAAAAATCAGCGAACAGAGACAAAAAATAGATCGATCACGAAGAAAAAAAAAAGCAAACCGTCGCCATCCTTATCGAAAAGGCTGAATGCCTCCTTGAACTCGGCAATCTGCTCCTCCGTCAACTTTTCAGCCATTCGCTCCGCGGCTAATTTTCTACTCCCGAAAACGCAGTTGCGGAGAAAATGAGAGTCACAGTGCAAAAGGTTTTCTGGAGCTTAACTTGTGCAAAGGGTTATTACGTAGGTGGTTGTACAATTTCTTGATAGCGACTTTTCTAAATGGATTAACCTAAAACGCGATCTTAGTTAGAATAGCTTCCTTCCAAACGGAAATTTAGGAATGCGATTATAGAGGTAATGAAAATTTCTCAACAACTAGCCTTACTCGATTGAAGCACACGCGTTGTATGTGTTAAAAATATCAACAAACGGACGTAGATATATGAGACGGTGATTATTTTTATTTGGGTGTGAAATTTAAAAGAAGTATGTGTAACAGTTTAATATGGATGAAAATTTGAATATGAAGTGGGAAAATATTTGATTAAATTTGTAAAAAAAAAAAGAAGATACGAGACAAATTTATAGGATTTTAGAAAAGGATTCATTTTAATATTATAGAGGTTAGACTTTAATTAATATATAATAAATCTTAATTTATTTTTCTTTTCCGGATACGAAAACGAAAGATGAATATAATAAATAAAGATATGATCCAAATATATGAAATCCTACTTTCATGCCTAATACAAATTTATGAGATGGAAAAGAAATTTAAAATTATTTTTATTTACGCTTTATATTTATATATTATGTAAGAAAAATATTTGTCATATGAATTTTAAAAAATTAAATTTAAAATAATGATTGTGCAAATGTATACGTATCTTGATGAAGCACACAAAGATAAGGTAACAATACCATAAAAAAATCTTCAATTTTCTCCACGAGTTTAAAAACAAACGAAAAACTAGAAACGAGTACGAAAATTCTCGATTTTTTCAAGTTTGAGTCCGGATTCGAAGATTTTTTAAAATTCCCATGATAATTTGGGACGGATATGACCGAACCCATTCCGAAAATAATATTAATAATAAAAATAATAATATAATGATAATATTATTTTTTAAAATATTAATAATATTATTAATATTAGAATTGATATTAATATTATCACTAATAAAAATAATAGATAAAAATAAGTTTGAGTTCGAAGAATCCCCGTACATGCCTCTGTCTTGTCCCATTAATATTTTTTAAACGAAGATGATGCGGATGCGGATTTGATCCCTGGATTTCGGATTCGGGGGGAAAAAACGGAGATCGGGACAGATATGAAGATATGGATAGAATTCGAGGACGACGATGTCAAACCCGCCAGTCACATTGCCATCCCTGTCCGTCGCATTGTCATCCCTAATCACAGCTCGTTTAGTTTTTCAAGAGTAATATGATAAAACTGTGGTTTTATCACAAGCTCCAACTACGTTCAAGTAACAGAGACAAAATAGTTGGTTATAACCAAGAAAATTTTGAAGTCGAGAGTGTAAAACAGTTAGATGATCTATTACAATTTTCGTACGACGATGAATCTGCTCTCTCGGCTTTATGCAGTAGCTGCATAAGCGGAAAACTAGTAGGTTAGAACAGGACACAGTCCGTGAACAAAAGTATATGCTCATAACAAATTCCTCCTCGAGAACAAAAACAAGACGGAAGGACGTCACGCTGGAAACCGACGAAAAAAAAATTGCACTCACGACGCATGGTACTTATCCTTGACAGCTAAGGCTGCCGCTTGATACCAAGAAGCTGCAGCCATTGCCCCTGGATCGGGAACTGATGCAAGAATATCTGCCGAGACATACGATGAACGACCAGCCTGAAAACAAATCACAAGTTGATTACTACAATTTTCGTCAGTAGAAGTGCTGATCAATCCATTTGTGTAATCAGAACTGCTTATTCTGATCCACCAATTTCGTGCCAGCATTTTTTCAAAAAGAAAGATAGCTGAAGATTGCGGTCTTCTTTTCCTAAATTTTGCAGCCAAGTTTTTGCATCTAGTAGATGCTATGTTAATGGCGTTTGAAAATGAAATATCAATATATGCGTCTAAAATGGTTTCTCCTTCAAATGTCATTATGGCATCCAATGATACAAGTACTACATGCGGAAAATCAAGAACGTCACCTGTGCTCGCATGCTTTTGGTTGACTCAGCACCTGCAACTGCTGCTTCAGCTGAGACGACAAAGGCATCGACGGGATCTTCTCCACCAGTCAATTTCTGTCCGTCAAGCTTACAGTGTTAATTAAATATTAGTTTTAAAAAGGGCACGCCTAAAATTTGTCGGCTCAAACCTCCTTGAGTACAGAGGATGCAGGAATAAGAGCATCCAATAGCGTGCGGTAGCCAGCACTGGCACCTCCATATTTACTGACAGCAACTATAGCAGCTTCGAGAGCATTAGCCCCTAAATCACGAGTTTTGGTTAATGATTGAGAGAGATACACCAGTCACAAGTAAAAGCCCGATTAAATTCCAAATTATCTTACAATGTAGTGGTATAACGATTGGATTACAATCCGCTTTCAACTGAGCATACGCGGCCTTAAAGAATATGTCATATCTGTTTTTGAGACAGAAGAATTTCTATAACTAGAAGTCCTTAGCAGAAATCAATAAATAAGTTGCACAAATAACTTAGACGAGAGAATGAGGGTGTTATACAGGATGCCACTAGTTCCTCCCATGACTTTTCTAACAGAAGATCCAATTTCTTTCATTGTCTCTGCAGGATCGTTCAATGGATAACTGGAACAGTACATTTACAAAAGCAAGGTGAGAACATGGTTGTATTTAAGGGCGGCAAGATCATTTTTAATATGTTAGCCACATTCTTCAACCAAATTTAGAAGTTTGCACTCTTTGTCCATATGCTAGTATACTAATAATAGAAAAACGTAAAATATTTTGCTTCAAATTACAGACCGCATGGACAACTACCAAAGGTAATACCAAAAAATAAACATTGTCAACCATAAATATAACAAAAACTCAATCAATGCATTGCATAATTCGACGCCAATCATATTTCAACATCTGCCACTAGAGGACCATTTGAAAGAAAATGAATAAAGTGAAACAAAAACTAGAACATTTCAGAGGAGAAACAAAATAAAAGTAGAAAACTTTCAGGACCATCACAAGTTCAAGAGGGTTTGGATACTTTCCGTTTTGGAATACAATTTCAAAGAACATTTTTGTAGACCAAAAACAAAGACAGGTCATATTCTACAGTACCAATATGTTTTCACGGTTGCAGCCTGTTATGCTTTCCTTTATCCTTTTTTTACATGAAACAAATTTCCCCTTACAAGAGATCCAGCATTTTCCATCACATGTTATACCAATATTACCAACTCTCTTTGATGTACAGGCATTTGTTCGCTATAGGCCCATATTCATAATCATGAAATCTTAAAAAGCAGAATCAATTATGAGAAAAAAATCCAATTGCCAAGAGTACAACAGCAACACAATGTTATGTTTACAGTCGCAGTCACAGCACATATACGCAAGAAAGGTAAATGACTAAGGGCGTGGAAACTCACTATTTTTTCATGTCTTCAAGAATGGCTGATGCACCTCTAAACATCTAGTACATGACAAGAAATCGGATTAACATACAAACCAAAACCATGTTCTGAAAAAATATCTGGGAAATTTTTTTCCTGCACTTACAGTTGATCCACAATCACCATCACCAACTTTGCTGTCCCATTCATTTAAGCTGTCTTTGAGATTGATAACTGCAGTAGCTGCTGCTTCAACAGCAATTTCAAGAATATAACCCTGAGGACTTAGCTGTTGGGGACGACTCGATGACTGAGAAAAAAATGAAAGCAATGAGAATCAATGAAGATAGTTCCCCAAAGAAAATGTTTTGCAAGACTGAACAGCATAAAATAAGACAACTATACAAACTACAGTTCACTCAAGAACAGGTTATGCACAAAGGAATCAGTGCTTTGAATTTTGATTCTAAAACAAAATTCATCATTTCATATACCTAAATTAAAGAATAAGAAAATTTCGGTTTAGGACAAAAGAAAAATATTGATGCCCCATTTCTCGTAGCATAAATTTTGATAACTAATAGAAATTCTACATGTAGATCAAAAAATATATTTATTGGTGATCATTTGCTGATTTTATAAGCTCCAAATGTTGGTCAATGAAACGCAGAGGCACATAACGCAACAATGAAGGACTACGGTATTGGTTGCAGGCAATATCTTAAGAACAGTTCAACATTCCAGCATTGTATTTATCAATAGATGCACATATTAGATTCACAGACCTCGTCATTCTTTGTTGAACGAGATTGAGGAAGAGGAACAGGAATTTTAGCGGGTAGGCGGCCTACAGGAGAAATTGAACTTCATAAGAAATATAATAACTTAGCCAAAGAAGGGAAACATAGACATATTGACAATCGACAATATTGTCCAGCAGCAGTAGAAGTCTAGAACGGTAAATCCGCAATGCAATGATATAATACTAACCATCAGCACCAACAGGCCAATTTGGGGCCTTCGTTGGGGCATCCAATCGGTTCAAAATCTTTTGGTCTGCCTTCATCACTGTGATTGAAAATCCTGCCAAAGAACAAAATAAGATGTGGACTTTTTCATAACAGTGAACTCTGGCGAGCAAGTATACCTGCCATATCCAAAGAGGTCATAAAAGACCCAGTATAGACCCTATCAACAGCCAATCCATGTTCCAGCTGCAACACAGGAACAGCCTTTCCAGCTGCGATCATAAGTTCCATCAGAGGAGTGGCTCCTAATCTGCAATCCAAAAAAATGAAAAACGAAAAATCAAGAACATAAAAAAATGAAGAAAACGGGCATTAATTTGAACAGGAACACATGAAAAAATAAGCAGAGTAATTAAGAAAAGACACATCTTTTCAGAATGAAAACAAAGATGCTCGAATCACATAGAGAAATAAGTCACGTAGAAAGTACAGACTTACCCATTAACCATGAGAACAATTCTACTTCCCCGTGTAATAGGAACATAGTTTGTTTCCTGCCAATGTATCAAAAATAATCACAACCAAAGCATTAAAAAGTAAAACGAAGTTATTCATGAATTCAAAGTTAAAGTACATATTATATACAAACACATATAACAATCTAAATCCTAATTTGCAATTGACAAGAGGAAAAGGAGAAACTACGACTTTTGTTAAGGCCACCCAACTGAAATACATACATTTCATCTTACATGATTTCCCATAAAATATGAGGCAGAAAGTTCAGTAATGTGGCATGTGCATGTGATCGACGATAATCAAAAAGATGTTTTCCATATTTACTCTATACGAGAACCCCCTCATATTGTCTAGCACTTAGTGCTCAATTTGGAAGCTGGAAACTTGTTGATTTGTCAAATGAACTGATTTCAATGTTTTATACATAACACAGCATCATACGGTTGACAATATCTGCTTCAGGACATGAGAGACCACAATGTCCACGGGTTGGAGGTCAGCCACAGCAGCACCTGGCTCCCCATGCTGAAAGAAATGTACAGAATAAGTAACATCAGTTTCCAGTGACATTCAGCAACGATTATTTGCAAGGAATTTCTTTCAAGTAAAAATGTTTAATAGGTATTCAATTTGACAAATAAAATAACCATATGTGGAGTCATACTAACAACCACATGTTATACAATGCATCACCTTTTAAATCCGAACACTGGTGATGAAAAAATTGCATAATAATTTTTAATACTTCAACTAACACCTTGACATCATTGCATTAATGAATTACAAAATGTTAAGTTAAAAATAAAAAAGGCTTTCCATCCCGAGTAACATGAGTTATTAGGTATAATCAAAGTAATCCCTCACAATTCCAAGACCAAGCTCCATTTTTCCAGGGCCTAAACGATCTGAAGTGACTTGACCAGGCAGAGTGCAAACTGACAATGCAACACCCATTGTGCCAACCATTTCTGATGCCCGTTTAGCTTCAACAGCAACTTCAGCTAAAGAGAGACCAGCTGCCGCTGCTGCACCAGCAACCTGTAGTTTGCCGTAAGATTTAGAAACAATGGAGTTGCATGAACGATAAATAATTGGTTTCATTAAAATAATTGGTTCCATTAGGTGGGAACAAACTCGGTCATTTTCAACAAGGTTATAGTTAAAAATAAAATAGAGTAAAAGATTACTTTAAACATTTTCACGGAAATAGCAACAAAAGAACAAGAGATGGAATAGAGTTTTCCATATCAAATACTAGAATTCTAACAAAAAGTTTCCACTCATGTCTAGTTTCATTCACATTTGTTGATTCCATTTCGCGATTCTAAAATTTCTGTTCGATTTTCTCATATATTGCATAATTTTCCATTTAATTAGCATAAAAAAATTTAAGTAATTCAAAGGATTTGTACACTCTTAAAACAGGGAAAAAAAAACCATTTCTAACTATTAGTACAGTAAATGGAAGATAGTGAATAAAGCAACAACGGGAGGTAACATTCAATGAATTATTTTAACATTTTCAACATGGTAGCAGATAGACAATTCATAAGACGGTACCAGAAATTAAAGAAAAAAATTATGTTTTCTGAAGGTGGAAAATTTCTAAATATAGAGATGAGTACTCAGCAGTTACAGGAAAGAAAAGTAGGGCATTTTGTTCCAATAATGCTCAAGTGCTCAACCTTATCTACGAAACTTGAAGAGATGCGGCTTAAAGTGACAGGAAAGAAAGGTCAAATTTGCTCCATTAATGCCCAACCTTATCTATGAAACTTGAAGGCTCAAACACACTTCAGAGGAAAAAGAAGAAGAAATCTGCAATAACTTAATATGCATGGCTAAAATACATGTGCCTGATGTCACTGGTATGAACATTAGAAGACGAAAAAAGGCAAAACAAAGAAAGCGAATGAAGTGTTATACAGAAAACATATCTGAACTTCACCCACTGACCCACATCAACAAACCGTGGCAAAATAGACAAGAAATGTACAGGTAAGCAAATGCTATAACAGGATAGGAAAGATAGCACAGGTAGCATAAAGGGGGGGGAAGGGGGGAGGGAGGGAGGATTGGATCAACCTTAAGAACAAAAATAGTTCCGGCTAACCCTCTTCGCCCAGCTATGCCTCTTGGAGGTGGTAGAGCACAGTCATCACCAACAATAACCATCTGCGAAAACAAATTTGAGTATGTTTCTTAATCAGAGATAATCAAATCCCAATGTTTAGATTGAATGGTCATTAGGTGTGAGCTCACATAAACAAATACCTCCACTGCATAACCTTCAGATTTTGCTTGCTCAGCTGCCAAACCAAAATTTAATCGATCGCCCGTGTAATTCTGTGATAGACAGTAAGTTATATGCACTCCTTAAAAATCTTAGTCAAAAACGTCAAACCAGGAAGCAGATTATTTGTATAATTTGAGAAAGTAAGCATAGAAAAGTCTTGACGGATTTCTCATGTAAATGCAATTATAATATCCAGATGAAGAAAGCTCAACTACGATAAAAAAAAACATAAAAATCAGTATGAGTAGAAAAAGATATAGCAACATATCCAAAAAGTCAACAAGTGAGATACCGTGACAATCAAAAGGCATCCCATAGAACCACTCACAGCTCGAATTCCCTGGCGCAAACAAATGCAGTGTGTTAATCTAAAAACTATCACAAGAAACTACCTGAAATATATAAAGCTTTTTTTCATTTTATGAATTACTAGAACTCTGTCATACTGCAAGAATTGAGTCAGCAGGAGGAGAAGCGAAAACATCCCCACAGATTGCTGCTGTCAGCATCCCTTCTCCAACAAATCCGGCATGAGCAGGCTCATGACCACTTCCACCTCCTGTGCCAAGAATTTAGTAATTTTAATCTGGTTTTCCACCAGGGGAAAAAACCTTACTGGAAAATTCCCCTTATGGTTAAACAGTTATTTATAATTTGGTTAAAACTCCTAACGAAGTATAAACTCACGTGTTCCATCCATGCTATTATTTTCGAAACTAACCCAATTCAGGTATGACATGAGTTTAGAATGAACGATCACTCGTTTTCCTCATATCTCAACAGTGCCAGCACTTCAAATTTAATAAAAATAAAGTAATTAATTAGATCTTACCTGATATGACGGCAACTTTGTCATATGTAGCTGCAGAAACATCCGCGCGTAAAACAACTTTTACCTACATTTTCCACACACATGAGTCGTGCAATTAGATAAAGCTGAAAGCACGTCAGACAACAATTCAATCTCACTATTGCCAAAATAGAACATAAATTACTTTGGGAAAACCATCCAAATACTGCAACCCTGGATAAGTTTCCACCAGACCTTCAATGAACTCTGTCACCACATCTGCAAATCAAGGGACATGAATTACATTTCCAAATTCCACACTCATTCCCACATTCATAGACACCTTTCTGAATTTGGATGCAGATAGACATGCATTTGATTATTTCATCACCATACAAAAAAATAGGAGGGGATTAAAAGAGTACCACGAACTAAAAACTAACAAACATGATTATTCAATACCGCAGCAGTCATCTCATGCAAAAGCGATTCGATCCGAGCTCTCTTGTTGAATTGCTCATTCAACGAGCATTCTCAATATTATGCCTTGAAGAGGACTCGAACCTCCACGCTCTTTAGCACGAGATTTTGAGTCTCGCGTTGCCGTGCGACTCTAAAAAAAAGTTGTACTAAAACAAAAACGTTGTACCTCAAGTATCAGAAGTAGTACGTCCACAGTATTCAATACGAGATAAAATAAAACCAGCATAACAAAATAGCTACGAATCAAATGAAAAGCCATAGAGAACAAAAACAAAGACGAGAGACCAAACAAAACGTAATCCAAAAAATTCTCTTCCGCGGTTTGAACAGAAGTCAAAGTCAATAATCCTTCATTCAAACGTACACACACACACTCAATCCGTCCACAGAAACAAACTCATCAAAGAAATTATGAACAGAAACCGAAGGACGAATCAACAAAACGCAAATGCAGGAAAAACACAACGGACGAAACGCAAAACACATGAGATTTTTTTTTTTTGGTTACCGATCGGGTCATTGATGAGTTTTTTGCTCCGGAAATCCATTGCTTAAGGCGAACGAAATCAAGATGATCAGGATCTGTCAATGATGCATCAGAGAAACCCCCCACTCGGTGGAGAGAATTTGAGGGCTTGGGATTTTGGGAGAGTGGGCTCTAAAGAAAGGAAGTCACATGGGTGTTGAATACTTGGTGTTTTTAATAATTTAATTAATTAATTAATTAATAATAGGTTTGCTTGTCCGAAACAACAAAAACGTTAGTTGCGTTTCGATTTCGCAATCTTGTGTCTCTCGCGTTTGTCCGTAACACGAACTCGTGTTTTTTAAGGTAAAATCGTGTCTTCTTTTCCTTCTATTAGTATTCTCGCCCCATCTGTTTCTTTAAAAATCAAACACATTTTCGTATTATTTTTAAAAATCAAACATATTTTCGCATTTACAAAGTGTTTTATATTTAATTTTAAAAAATACGAGTTTTAAATGCAATCCATTACACGCATAGATTTTTTTTTTTCATGGATTACATGATACACTTCACCTAAATAATTTAGAGTAGATCTCTTCTGAGACGATCTCATGAATCTTTATCTGTGGGACGGGTCAATCCTACCGATATTCACAATAAAAAATAATACTTTTAGCATAAAAAGTAATATTTTTTCATGAATGACCCAAAATAAGATATCCGTCTCACAAAATACGATCCATGAGACTGTCTCACACAAGTTTTTGCCAATAATATAGTACGTAGTAAGTCAGATCCACACATCATTTATGTTGTAATTGACGGTATATCGGAAATCGGGTTTGAATTCGATATAGAGAAAGCGTTGGAAAAATATGGAGACGAAAAAGAATCTTTTAAAGATTTAGACTTAAAAAAACAGCTTAAACGTTTGGATGATAGACATACAATCATTTTTTTGAACAATGAGAAATAATAGTGAAAATTCGAGGAATAATTTATATTTATATCGTTATATTTTGTCATTATTCTCGATTTTGTTCATGTAGTTTTGTGTATGCTAATTATATCCCTCAAATATAAAAATTGAAAATTATATTCAATAAATAAATAAATATTTATTGTATGAAATTGTCAGATAAATGGATACATTTACTTGGCATAGGAGACAAATCCCATAGAAGCCACATAAGCAACAAAATCCTAAAAATGTACTGAAAATACAAAACTTGCAAAATACAAAATAAAATTATAATATTATTAAAAAAATATAATAAAGAAAATAATTCGGTCCAAACGAATTTTTGAAAAAAAAATAAAAATTTTCAATTAATGAAACCAAAATTTCGAATTAAATTTGCTCTGTCGGTCTTTTCGATGGAACCGAAATTTTGTTCCTCTCTCATTTTGGTAATATTATTATTTATTATTGTTGTTTCTTCTATTAACCTTTTAATTTTAAAATTTGTAATATTATTACTGTTATTATTATTAATCTATGTTATATGGTTTATTATTATTAAAATCTCTAACCCGGTCTCTTGAATAGGTCTTTTGTGAGACGGTCTCACGAATCTTTATCTGTGAGATGAGTCAACTCTACTGATATTCACAATAAAAAATAATACTCTTAGCATAAAAAGTAATATTTTTTCAAATATGACCCAAATAAGAAATCTGTCTCACAAAGTACGACTCGTGAGACCGTTTCACACAAGTTTTTGTCTGATATCTTATCTTCTGGCTATTATATAAAAAATAAAAAAATAGATATTTTGCAAATTATTTTATAATTTTATATTGGTGAAATGAGTTGTGTTTATAATCATATTGAAAATATTATATTATAATTTTATATTTATAAAATGAATTAATGTGATCTATATCTATATTAAAAATAAAAATAATACATTATCAAAAACAATATTTTTATAAATTGAGTCTCAGATAATAAATATATATGTATGTATAACAGGTTTTAAGGAATTTTATGGGAAAATAAAGACTTTACGAGGTTGGAGGAGGCAGCAAGAACTCGCCCGCGAGATTGGCAATGGTGGCAAAATCAGTTGATTATGGCGAGCGAAAGAAATGTTAAAAGAAGAAAGGTACAAGCCAATATTGCCCATCATTCTTCTTCTTTTATTATTGTTGTAAAATATTCTTGATTTTTTCCCCTTCATATTCTTGATTTTCATAAATTGTATCTTGAAGGTGCTGGAGAGAAAGAAAGCAATCGAAGGAGTAATCAGAGCTGCTTCTTTATTGAAGGATCACCTTTCTTGCTTCCCACAGTTCCGCCACTGCCATAAAAATGGTTCGGTTTTGTATCAATGGAATTTATTTATTTATTTATTTGTGTGTGTTGAGTTTTCGATCAGCAACTCAAAACTATTAACTGGGTTAAAAGGAATTCGACCTTGTAATTCGGTCGAATTTTTAAGGGTGTGCTTGTTTTTGTTTTTTGTTTTTTTTTTGTCCTGAAAATATTATCTTTTATGAAAGTTTATTGGGTAAACGTGGTATCTGGTTGGATAATCTGGACTTCAAATATCCATGTGATCTTTATGACACATTGAATATATGAACTTTCCATGGCCCTTTGATTTTCTAATTTTTAAACAATAGAGCAATTTTTTGTGGAGCGACCGAGAGGTAAACAAAAATTATTTAGTATGGTAGGAGATGTGCTATTTCTTGGGAAGAGAATAAAAATGAGGGTGTTATGCCTGATTCGATTTTGGAAACGGAAAAGAAGGGCTAGAAAATGAAGTCAAATGGTACTTGAAGTATTTGGTATATGTACAATACCAGAAGTTCAAGAAAAGTTGGCTGGATTTGGCCTTTTTACCAGTTTGAGTAGTTTATCCTGTTCTTTAAGAGCGGTGCCTATGCAAACATTCGCTGATCTTGTGCATGGTATTTTCTCTTGTTTTCTTCGATCCCTTGTCATTTACGATAGATATCTTTACATTTTTTGTATCTACATTGCTTTATTAAGTTTAAATATCATTATTTCTAGGCTTGTATATACATTTGGAGTCCGGACGTGGCAATAAGCTCTCACTTCATGTGAAACGATATGTGCAAGACCTTCTTAAGGTGGCATAGCTGACAAATATTGTGTACCCTTCTTCCATTTTTTCAAACACATCGAACATGATGCCGCGTTTTATCTCTTTGAGTTTTGATGAATATTTGTTTTTTTTCCATCTTGTAGTTAAATATGGAGGCACCCTATGGACCTAAATGGCCAGCAGAAGAAAAGACTAAGCGGAGGGAAATGGTTTCAGAGGAAGCTCGATATATTTTTGTGCACGAGATCTCAAATAAAGATTCTATCGAAGTGTCTGAATTAATGGGAAAGAGTAGGACATGTAATTGCTGTGGTCCAATAATTGGCTTTGTGCATTACAGATTCATTATTGAGGAAGAAGTGCCTGTTGTCTATGTTTATGAATTACAGATCGAGCCCCGTGTTCAAGGAAAGGGACTTGGGAAAATTCTAATGGAATTGGTAGAGCTTATTGCTTGTGAGGTGTGGTTTTCAAATTTCCATTTCGCCATATTTCATGAATATAATATAATGTTGAGAATAAGGAAAACAAGGCATACATGTAAAAGTATGTGTTAGGATAGTAATTTATTGATTCAATCTTCTTTGTAGAATAAAATGGGAGCTGTGGTGCTAACTGTTCAAAGAGCCAATTCTCCAGCAATGGACTTCTACATCGAGAAACTTAGGTAGGTATTGTATAATCATTTGAACGGTCCATGACCTTTGTGTTCACATTGTTATACTGATCATACTCGAGACTCGAGAGTTTTGGAGTTTGAGTATCTTGTATGGAAATGAGAATGTTGTTTCGCCAGTGTTATGGGCTTAACGTTGTTGATTATCAATTGTAATTCATTCTAGGTGGCTTTGTTTTGCCACATTAACTAGTTCCAGAAACAGTTATTCACATCTTCTCTCGGTCCCTTACCTCCGAGTCCCCGCTGACTTTTTGAAGCCAGTATTTATGTTTTACCCGTGTATTTGGCCCCTACATGAAAAAAAATTGCAGCCACAGAAGCTCAACAGTCCTGTTCTTCTTGATCGCATGAAATCCACTATTGAAAATTCACCATATTTATTTCCAACTAATAGCTTTGAGGAATGATTCATTGAGATCTACATTTTATTTCATGAAAGTCAAGCTAGTAATTTTTTGTGAGGTCGAGTTTGTTCATTCTATCTTTATATGATTTTGGGAAATTCATGTTGCTACAAGTTCTCAACTAGTTCGAAAACTTATCCTCTGCAGATACTGTATCTCTGCAATTTCGCCATCAAAGGTTGATCCATCGGTTAGCATTTCATCTCAGCGACTCAAAATTTTTTCATCCATTTGAGACTATAATTGAACATTTGTTTGTTATTATTATTATCTCCTGCAGGGAGTACAAAAAAGCTATGAGATTCTTTGCAAAACATTTGATCATGAAGCTCGAGTAATATTGGAGGTACTCGAAGCACGTTTATGATACTCATCAACTCATTATAATCTTAAATTCACCTGGTTGATTGTGAAGCAAATTATACATGAAAATTAGTTGATTCACCAACCCTCAAACGATGTTTATTACATTATTATTTTCCAGGCAGCCCAGGATACTGCAGTCAATGCGTGAGAATATTGGATGAATGATACAACCTAGTTATTTCTCTTCAAACACATTCGATCGAAATATATATTCCTACCATTTGTTTGCTCATTATGCATTCAAAATATAGCGCTTGAGTTTATTGAACCGAATGTCGTTGGAGGATAGTTTCTTCCGGTCTCTCCATCGTCTTCTTGTTGTAATATTTATTCTGTCATCATTCTTTGTTTGAGAACTGCTTTCTATGTGGAACTGCAACTTAATTATACATATTTTTTACTCATCTTTGTTTATACATTCCTGCTAAATCTGAACTTTCTTCTTGTATTTTTCATGGATATTTTTCACAACCTTTTCTTTCCTCTGTAAAACGACGTTGTTAATATGGAAGTAACTCATCCAATAACTTATTAAGTTTAAAACCTTACAGCTTGGAAAAAATCACATGTATTCCACAAACATCCATCATTTGTTAGATCAAGGTTCCAAAAGGTGTGAAGTTTGAAGTTCTTAAGCGGATTTAATACCACACGCGAAAAACATTTTTAGTTTTTACTGTAATTTTTATTATATTAAGTCAATTATTAATTGATAAAAGAACGCATAAGCATACAAAATTTAAGAATAAAATATAAATCTTAGAATTTTTTTTTACTATTAAGAGCAACAATTAAAGAATATATCTGTGTATTTAAGTTGTTTTTATTTTAAAAAAAAATTATATTATCAAATATTATAATAAAAATTTTATAATTTATAAAAAAAATTTATAAATTAACTCAAAATTAAATTAAACATCTTAAAAGTTAACTAAACTTTATTTAAAAAAAATAAACTCTTACAAAAAAAAAAGTCATTTGTACTAAGCCAGATTATCAACCGGCCCTCTTGCTTTAAATGTGGTGTTTTTTTCTATTAAAAAAAAGAGAAAAAAAAGTAGTAGAAACCTATTATTTTACATATCAGTGTCAAGTTTTTATTACATATTTGCCAAAGTTAAGATTGAGCTAGGTTGATTTTTCTCGAAATAAAAAATTAAAAATCAAAGATTTCTCAGGACAAAATTGATAATGATATCATAAAAGTACAATATTGGATAAATCAATTATCTAATAATGAGTTCCTAATGCCAAAAAACTGAGAAAATTTGAAAACAGCAAACATAAGCCATACCACGAGAAATCACAACATTAGTGTAGAACGGATCGATGATTTTAATTAAAAAAGGCTATGATTATAAAAAATTGTATCAGGCCTCTGATTTAATGCGCAAAGTATTATTACATCAAGGCAAACATTTCATAGCCATCGAGTAGTCGAGGCTGAGTGGTTGAAGCAAGTGAATCGTAACTAGTTGCTGCAACACCAATGTCACAATCTACCTTTCAACCATGCAGTTATGTCAACCATGATTTCTTCTTTTTCGGGCTCGAAAAGTAGATCATGCAAGAACCCTTCGTAGAGCTTGATCGTTTTGTCAGTTGATGTAGCCTCGTCATAGAGCTTCTGGGAGGCTGTGGGATCTGTCACTGAATCTGCTGCGCCGTGAAGGACCAGAAACGGCAGTGTTAATCGGCTCAAGTTCTGTTGCAAGTAGGTAGTTATGCACAGAATTTCGTAGCCGGTTCTTACTCTGATGGAACCAGTAAAAACTAGTGGATCCGAATACTTAGCCACCAGTGCATCTGGATCCCTGGACACTGCTATACCCCTCTTGTTTGCTGCACTGAATTGATATCTTGGTAACAAGAACGAAAAAACTGGAGCCAGAACCTAAATCGAGCCGATTAAGGTCATGAATTCGATCTTTTCAAATTAAACAATCTGAAAGAAAAAAGAGAGATTTGTACCGAAAATATAGGATGGGATGGCTGAACACCTACAGCAGGTGAAGTCAATACTACACCAGATACACGTTGTCTCACATTTGGATCAAGTACTGCCTATTTAACACAAGAAAAATCGTTAAGAAATGGGATGTAAGGTTGTGATAATATGAATGATAATCTTTTTTTTTTTAATATTACCTTCAAGATTATGGCTCCACCGGTTGAGTGACCAAAGCAGAAGCAAGGAAGTGCTGGATTTTCAGCTAAAACCTTGCTGAGGAACATTTTCTGCACAGAATAGAATATACGGGAGGCGATTTAAATATTTTGTGCTATTTAGTCATTCTTAAAAAGGTGCTTGTTCTGTATCATGTGCACCAATATGGGAGGACACTCACCATGTCGTTTACAGCATAATCGAGAGAATGCACATATGCATGTAGTCCATCACTCCCACCATGTCCTACAATAAGGCAAAAAGATTCGATGAGTACACGATCTTTTGTGAAGTAAACATGTCATAGAAAGCAGAACCCTGACTAGCAACTAAAGGTTTCAATATGATGTCGTTTGATGTAAAACTTAAACTAAATGCCAAAGAATATTAGCTTGTTGTCGTAATTACATTTAGACAGAAGTCCAGAACACTTGAATTCGCTTCCACAACATAGAAAGAGGTCCTTTTTGATGAAAAATTCACGTTCGTATAACTACTGCCTAATGGACATCAATACAAAAACTTTCCAAATATCTCAAGAAAAGGAATCGAGCTCCTTTTTCCAAGTGCCTAGTTTTTTAGGATGTTAGAAAGATTATACACATTTTGTTCAGATATGGCATCTGCTTCCTTTTAGCATTAAGTGGTTCTTTTACTCAATCAGATTTTCGGAAGCATGCCTACTCCTCGACCATACATTATTTGCAAGGTACACATAATCATGCCATGACATGAATGATAAGCTTACTTATAAAGGAGGGCTTCATATTACTTTTATGCACCAATGGCATCCAGATTGATATTTATTAATGCCCTGCAACATCCAAATACACATGCATAGTTGAATATCGAATCTCTGCATTCTAGACTGTAATATAGCATACAGAACTGGTTGTCTCCTGATGATCATCAGATAGATGAACAAAGCAGAAGGTTTTGCTCTTTTACATGTTTTAGAAAGCGTCTGTTGGTGTATACTGCTCTGTCTCAGAAATTTTGATCTCTCTTTATCCTTTCCAAGAGGGGAAAATCGACACTCATGTTTCGGATTACTTAAACCAGTGAACATGCTTAGTCGTGCGTCAACAAACTTGCACAAAACTTTTCTCCAAAAGAAAATAACTGTCATATGTTCTTGTTACATGTCTAATAAGCGATACTAAAAATATGTCGAGATAAATACTATCATAACCTACAAAATGGGTTGCCTGCTAAAATTTGGAGTTTGGACAGAACAAATATGCGGCAAAATAAAAAGTATAAGCTATCATTATTATTTTTCCTTCTTTAGTATCCAAGAAACACCAAAATATATCATTTTGTAAGAACACATCATCACTTGAATGACAAAGGTTCACTACTTATATCCTCATATCGAACACTGTAACATCTATTCCTGAAAATGAAACATTCGAAAAGTAGAGTGGTTTGTCACTCACCGATCCAATCCATTCCATGGACCTTGAAGCCATTTGCATTCAGCCTCCTTGCAAAATCACTATATCTGCCACTGTTAGACAAACACACAAGATAAAAGAGATTTAGAAGATAAAGAAAATGAAACAAAATAGCATCAGATGAAAAAAGAGTACAATGCATATACAGTAGCATACCTGTGTTCGTTCAAGCCATGCAAAAGGATAACCAATCCCCTATGCACCAGAAACAAATAAATTAGCGTTAGAGTAATCTCAAGGCAGTCATGCTTCAGAAAAATGATGTCAAACTAAAGCAGGTAAAACACAAAAGATCGAGCATAACATGAATTGATATCCTTGTTTCTGTTGAAATATGTAGAAACCCCTCAGTTCGTAGGAGAGCCACTCAAAGGAAAGAGAGACTGCACAATATGAGCCAAGAGAAAAAACGAGAAAAACCTCCATATTGGTTAAGTTTCTTGAATTAATAGAGACCAGAAAGGCATCTCACATGCCTTTTCTTTTGTTTGGTTTAGGGTCTAGTCTTTGATAGATTGAGTGTGATCTAAATCATCGTTAAAAAAAATTCATCTTGTCTTTCAGTCAAAATATTGAATATCCTGCTGACAGTAGTATAGAAGCCGATCTATGCACAATCCAAATCAAAATAATCGTGCAATAGCCTTCATTTCTTGTAATCTGATAATTGATCTGTAACTGAACTATAAAAGGATGTAACCAAGAAATTCAATGACAGAGAAGTATGACATTATCAATTACTTTGTTTGGATCAGTTATTTTGTTTTGACAAGTTGAGCTAAAAGAAAATAATTAAGTTCCTTGTATAAATTTTAATCAGCTCAATATTTTTATCCAGTCTGGGACCATAGTCCCCCATCTCATGATGAGTTTGAAATTTAACGACGTAAAACACAGCAAGACGACAGAAACTATCGAGAGGATGATGAAGTAGCAGGTTTGGCCAAACCTAAGACTTGTTATCAATCAATAAAATGTAACACAACTTCTTAAGGTAGCAAAGGTTCCATCAAGAAGACATTAGACCAAACCATATCATATACTTATATTTATCATGAGAGTTAAAACTATTCATTAGTTCTGGTTCTTAATTCATCTTTCTACATACACACATTGTGACTCAAATGCCTTGAATCGAAGACACCGATCCCATCACTCATGGATTTTTCCATGCCGCACTGGTGCAGCCATAGGCCCATAACCATAACCATAACATAGGATAGGACCAGCCTCCCTCCAAAACACAAGTGCCGACGCCCATATTTGTGGACTTTGAGAGCTACTGCCTTTTGGCATGTAAATGGTGGATCATCTCTCCCATCCCTCACTATGGCAACAATGTCTTTTTCAAAAATCTAAAATAACAGAACTAATTTCTTATCTTCCTGCCAACCCTACCACAGAACCCAAGAAGAAAGTGTCACCATCACAAAAAGCCACTTGGTTTTTTGCAACTCTTGGAAAGCGGTCCAAATCATAAGGCCGGAACAAATTATTTATTCTTCTCCCTACTTATGCTGGAATATTCCTGTTATATTTTGATGCACAGGTCTTGAATATCTAGATATGTTCGGATGGAGCTAACCAAGAACATCAACTTTATGCATGTGGACAAAACATATATGCTTCAGTGAAGGAATTGTCTCTGTCACATTGAAAATCTTATCTTTTACAGCCGGTGGAAACAAGAGGAACAACAGAAGAATATTAGTGGTAAAACTTGATGGGATTAAAATCAGTAGTCGTCTGTGATTTCTGCTTCTTTATTTCTTTTTTTAAAACAAACTTCAAAGTCATTGAACTTTAATGAAAAAAACCCAAATAATGTCAATCATCAGAGGAAGAAATATACACGCCATTTCACAGAAATAATTATGCGTAGATTTCAATGACTTTATGAATCAAAGTACAATTATAGCCAAGACAATATGAAACTATGATTCTAATATACCTGACTTTAACATTAGCAGGTGTCCACGATTGAGTGAAAATGGTGTCACCTCTGGATGAAACCAACAGTGAAAAATCCCTAACACTCTCCTTAACATCCCCATCAGTACCATTATCCTCCACCACCCTCTGAATGGCCAAAGCCCGTCGAGCCGCCACCACCTTGTCAACCGCCGCCGCGGAGCTCTTCCTTGGCACCATCGCCGCGGGCACCCTCACCACCTTCCCCTGAGGCTTCTCCTCCTTCCCTCCGCCGCCGCTGCCACCTTTCTCCGCAGACCGCCTCCCCCGAAACGGCAGCAGAAAAATCAACAAAAAAGCATTGATCAGCAGCCACAGGCTTTTCAACAAGCGTAAGGATAGCAAAGCATTTATCCTTCCGCTCGCTCCCGACGTCAGCATGACGGTGCTCGCCGGATCGCTTGCGTTCTTCACCATTGCTGACGACTTAAACACCGATGAAAGATTCAACCTTGACGAAATCTGAGATAGATAGACCCTAAAGGCAACTTTTTGTACAATTTCGATCTGGGTTTTGAGATTATATTAATTCTTGCTTGCAAATGACGTCGATTCACGCAAAAAGAATTTGGGTCTGGAAATGCAAAGCAAATCATGAACCAAGAAATGAGAAAAAATAACAAGCTGAAGACTGGTAAAGATTTCTCTCTTCTTTTCCCGTCTTAGACTAAAAATCGTAAAATCAAGCGACGTGCAAATCAAGAAAAGTCAGCATCGAAATCCGCCATTTCTGGAGCACCAATAGATAACACGATTTTACTCATTCAGGCAACCGAAATTAGTCAAATAAGTAAAAAATCATTCCCAACAATTCTCTCGTTCTAATGTATAAAATCAGAAAACAAATGTGATTTTTCCTTCTTTTTTTCTCCTTGTTAAGAGGAAAATTCGAACTGAAATTGATTTCTAATATCTAAGAGAGACAGCTTTGGAGTATAAATAGAGTTGCAGAAGGCACGCTGGCTCGAAGCTGGAGGCGATAGAATGCCACGTGTCGAGCTGTACTAGCTCTTCAATTTCTAATTTGCGGCGGTCCGAAATTGATTGTTTTGTTGGACAGACACGTGGCCATTGGTGACAGGTTTCAACTGGGACGCTGGAATATTGGATAAGCATAAAACTGCACGATTGCCTTTGATATTTACTAAATTTGAACGATGTAAATAATAAAGATTTTGGTATTAATTTTATTAATCTTTTGAGTTAATTTGGAATACATTGGAATATACTTTATCTTGAATTAATCGAATAAATAGTTTGCCAAATATAATATATGTCGGGTTAAACGTGTATGAGTTACAATATTACTGAGATGAGTAACCTTCTGTAAAACTGTTGATAGTGCGTCGTATAATCTGGTTGACTCTGTGAATCATAAACAAGATACATCATATTTTAATTTGTAAGACTAACATACATATAAAGTGTTATGAAACAATTGTACAAAAATAAGACGCTCTCTTTAGACTAATGACTCTAATAGTCCAACTCATTGACAACTAAGTAGGTGCATGTTATGATTTGTTATAAATATAAAGAAATAAAAATACACCTAAGTTAACATCTATAATTTTTGATATAATGATCAGAGTTAAGTTAATTTCTATAAATTTTGGTCCAATGGTAGAATTTGACACTGACTATATATTTAAAAAAATCAAATAATTTGATGAATTTTGAATAATTTAGAAATATATTGTTATTCACAATAGTAACATGTTATTTAATTATTACTAATTGACAACACTAAACTTCTTTTTTTTTTCCAAGTTGTGTTTTACCATGTTTCTGGGAATTCCAAGTATCTCCTAAATCTCATAACACAACCAAAAACAAACCCCTACTTTCTGGCAGTATATCTACTTATATGAAAGCATGAATAAGTTTCTACGGGCCAGTTTTCTCTCGGTTGCAGGTCAGGTATGGTACACGTGGTTTGTATTCCTTTCTCCACCGCTCCAATTCCTCGTGCTGTCACAAAAGAGCCGCTTGTTTACGCCTACACTGTTTGCTTTTCTCCTTCTCTCTATTATTCTTCACCCCTGTCTGTCTGCCGTTCTTTTCTCCCAGCCGCTTTGCACGTTGTCCGGTCTCCTGCCCCTCTAAGAGCGTCGGTCAGGTGCATCTTCCCCATGGCTTTGTTTGGTTTTGCTGTGTGACTTGGTTTCCTTCTAGGCTCTTCGCTTATGTAGTTGCGGTGTTTTTGCTTCCTGGGCTTGGAATCGTTCCTCTTGTTTTTTTCCCATTTTTTTTGCTTTCGATTTGTTGTCGGTGCCCTATGTTTTGTTTGTTCTTCGTTTCATTAGGCAGAAGTCATCCGGTTTTTTTCCTGCTTATGGTTTACTCTACTCTCGTTTGAGCCAAATCGACTTTGAGATTTTTCAAAGGATCGATGATATTGCTTGATTCAACTGCGAGTTCCTACTCTTGAATACTGCAAATTGGTTGCATTCTTGCTTCGTAAGATGCACACTTTAGTCATACAGACAAATCCCCGATCAATTGATTATTAGGCAATGATGTGAACTTCAGGTAAAATGCACAAAAGTGGTAGATGTCTTATTTGATGTGTAAAATTCTTTATTTCGTATTTAATGGTTCATTGCCATTGTGTTTTCTCGGCTCTTGGAAACCTGCACACATACTTAATTCCTCATTTTGTCAGTAATATATAGACCTTTCACGAGCATGATTAGTTATTACTTTACCTTAGATGATCAATTGTTTTATGAGTTTCTTGATTCTGATCAGTTAATTAATTTTCTCGTGCTTTTGATTACAGCTCCGCTCATTCAACACCTGCCCTCTCATCACTGGAAAAGCAGGACGTGGTCATGATGCTTATCCATAAATCAACAGTATGTGTATTTTCTTCTCGCCATTCTTGTTCTTTAACTTCAGTTTTTGTTGACTGTAATTTAATTATCTCATTCACAGCAACTATATATAGGTTCATGACACTCATACAAGCTATGTCAATTCAAGAATTCAACAACCAAAGGATTTTGCTGTTGTTGAAGCGCAGCAAGACGGCTACATGACGAGTTATAGAATTTTCAACTTCCCATTTGGGAATTATCTTTTCTATGTGATTCAGACACGGGCAGAACTCGATGGTTAGCTTGGTGAGATTCTGTCAACTAACAACCCGTAGGCGGAAAAAAAAACCTGATTTAAGCTTCTTGTTAAATCTCGCGATATTTTCGTGAACTTTCTCATGCACTGATGAGCAAGCATACCTGGAATTGAAGATGCAGTTGAGAATTTTATGAACCATCAAAATGCTGAAGTAGAACTTGTAACATCATCACCTGTTCATGCCCAAACAAATAGTTGTTCGCATTTTCTATACCTTCCCATCAAGGATTAATGTGATAATTTGATATACCGTTGTAATATATTCGTAGATATACTTTTTAAAATATTATAATTGTACATAATAACGTAATATTTCATAACTCAGCTGTGATTTTAATATATTGCTTGAGCATGTTGTTTGATAAACTACATGTAAATAAATCACATGTGTAGTGCATACGTAAATAAAAAATAATTTTCTTTTTAGAAATATATATATATAACAAAAAAAAAATTGCTAAAATAATTTTTCACTAATAAATTTATCTAGCGAAACTTCTATTGAACCAAAACTTTGAAACACAATTAATATATTTTTGCTGAAATTTCAAATGAATGATGTTTGAATCTATTCTTGTATATTATTTTTACTTTTGATCGAGTTTAAAGTTCCAAATTTAGTTGATGATAAGTTTTTTTGTCAAAATAAATAGAAGTGCAAGTGTAAAATACACTTAATATATAAAATCATGCTTTTTTGGAAGTTCCAAAAAAAGGTTAATAAATAGAAGTGCAAGTGTAAAATACACTTAATATATAAAATCATGCTTTTTTGGAAGTTCAAAAAAAGGTTATTAGACGATTTTTAACACTATCTTTGATATATACTATAATAAGTTGAGCTTGTTTTGGAAATATGTGTTGAACTCTTAAATTAAAAAACATAGGTTGTTATTCTTAATATATATTTAGAAAGCTTATTATAAAATTTTAAAATTAAATTACTAAAAGATAAAACATACATGTTTATGGGTGTTTTTTTTTAATGGACACAATAAATTTTGTATTAATAAGCCCATCACAAAAAAAAAAATATAAATGTTTATATGATAGACTATAAACTTGGGTAAGACACCTAAAAATTTGAGGTGCCCTTACCTAGTATATATATATAACAAATGCAACAACTGAGGGATGTGATAAATAATGTTATCTTGAACTGTAAACATTGAAAAAAAGAAAGTGGCATTGAATGTCTTTTTCTTCTTTTTATTTTTGAGAGAGGATAGAATTTCTTTTTCAAGAAACAGAAAGAATGGTGTTGGCATTAATAACATATATTTGACTCTTTTCCACTAGCATTTACTGCGAAATGCCAATAAAATACATTAATCAAGAATGATTTCCCCTCTATATTTTTCCCATTTAAACTAGAAAACAGTAGGATTTCTCAGCATCCAAGCAAATCCAATGCTGAAACTCTAAATATTATAGCACAATGATGAAATTAAAGCAGACATATATTGTATTTCTCTGCTGCCGTTCTTGATTGTTTGTCTTTGTATAAGCAAAGGCAGTGTAAAGGCCGCAATTCCAGAAATTTCAACACCCTATCAAAGGTAACAGAACCATAAAGTTTTTGGTGGTAGGGACTGGGGAAGATAAGGAGCTTTAAATCAATCTGAAGTAGCTCGTCAGGTAAAAATTTAAACTCTATTTTACTATATAAAATGAACTCTATATATATATCTATACAGACATGTAGAATAGAAATGGTAACTTGGAAAGCCAAAAGAAACACCAAGCTCACTTTCCTGTGTTTACATATGACAGATGGGAAATATCGGAGCCAAGCTAGGGATAGATTTTATAGTCTCAACAGGTGATAATTTTTACAAAGATGGACTAACAGGGCTTCATGATCCTGCTTTCAAGCAATCATTACCGATATTTACACCGCAAGAAGCCTTTGAAAACCTTGGTATGCAAGTAAGTCATGAGATTATATTGTGACCACCCTCTTCATGCATGTTAAAAATTTCATAATCTTGATTTTGATTCCATTGTTTTCTCATCTTACTTGGTGATTTAGTACTAGGCAACCATGATTATCATGGAAATGTTCAGGCACAACTAAATCCGTTGCTTAAAAGACGCGACTGGAGATGGCATTGCCACAAGTCTTTCATAGTTCAAGCAGGTCTAGAGTCAGGTGAAACTACTCCATACTCTATAAATTCTTTGAACTTTGAAACTACTCAATCACTCAAGAATGGAATTTCTTATTTCTTTGAACTTGAAATTATATTTGAGATTCATGCGATTATTATTTCTCCTTCAGTTCGAAACATGATTAAATCGAAGTAAAAGTTAAGTTCGAGTTGTTTAATATAAAATTTCTTTTTACCTCTGATTTCGCTTCAGACCTCCTGTCTCTCAATGATCCTTCCTGGGGTAGGGATTATTGTGGAAGTCTCTCAATAATTATTTCTAGGTACCCTTCAAATTCCAAGATAGTATTTCTAAAAGCTTATTTTAAGTGCTTCTCGTCTCAACTTCTAACCACGTTAGAAGTTGGATGGTTAGAAGTTGGGAAAAACACTTAAAATAAATTCTTGCATACACTACATAAATATGAAATCAAGTTCAAATCCATGGTTCTCTCTCTACATTTTAATATGGCAAAAACTTGTGTGAGACGGTCTTCACGGGTCGTATTTTGTGAGACAGATCTCTTATTTGGGTCATCCATGAAAAAGTATTATTTTTTATGCTAAGATGATTACTTTTTATTGTGAATATCGGTAGGGTTGATCCGTCTCACAGATAAAAATTCGTGAGACCGTCTCACAAGAGACCTACTCTTTTAATATTTATGTTTTCTTGATTGACCTGTTTCCCCAATGATATTAATAACTACACCAATAATTGGATTCAGGATTTCTGCAAATTTTCTTTGTTGACACATCTCCTTTCGTCAACAAGTACTTTGTAAACCGCCCAGTCAACATGTTCAATTGGAAAGGCGCACTGCCAAGGGACAAATACCTTTCTAACATTTTTAAAGGTTACTTTTCGTTATTTTTTAAATAAAAAGCAATTGAAAGCTGGTTTATAGGAAGCCAAGTTCCCAAGATAAGATCTAAATTTTGTATTCTCACTCCGTAGGATTTAAACACAGCCCTGAAAACATCGAAGGCTCCCTGGAAAATTGTGGTTGGACACCACCCTATAAGAAGAACTTATGCACCAACTCTTGGCTGTTCTACAGGTGAAACATAATAGGTGAATGGTGATTGATTATATGTTGGTCATGAACCCACCTTGGATTTTTCCCAATGTAATATTTGCACTAGGTGTGTGCAGGAAAATAACTTCACATGTCTTCTTTATTTTTCAGGGAAACAAGATTCCTATCTATATAAATGGCCAAATGGGCATGATCACTGTCTACAGCACATAAACAACACTGGAGTGTATGTATTCATCCACAAAAACAATAATTTTAGTCTCTCTACAAATTCATGATGTATTAAGAACTATTTCTTATTATACAGCCCGACTGAGTTTCTGAAAAGTGGAGTGGAAAAATGACATTCATTATGAAAGATACAAGAAAAACCTGAAGTTTTACTACGATGGACAAGGCTTCATGTCAGTTCAACTTACAAGACACAAAGCTTGAGTGGCATTTTATGATGTTTTCGGCCAAACCAAGCATAGTTTCAATATACAGACAAATATCAAATGAGCTCCATGACAAATGTCTCTAAACCCATGTAAACTCAGTCGAATAAGTTGCACGTGGATGTATTATTGGGTTGGGCACATTGTTTGGATTGAACTGTTAAGAATTGTTTCAGTGAATATGAATCTCATATTAACTACTTCATAAAAGTTGAACGCAAAAAAGAGATTCCAGTGAATTTAACAGGCATTCCAGTAACAACAAGTGAATTCCAACACAACTATACTACAACCGTTGGATAATCGTTTATGTGCAGGTATATCAGAGTAAGGAATATTAGAGTGATAGTTTTCCAAAGATAAACATTTGTATAGAGTCTACCGGATTGATGAAACTATATCACAGTTTTCCCTGCCCAGGAAAACAGGAGAACACTGCTTAATTTGCAACAAAATGGTACATGCTATCAATATAGCTTTCAATATCCCAAAGAAAGGAACCAAAAGTCACAGCCTCAAGGACCAGTCTTCTCAGGTCACCAAGACTAATCTCGATTAATTCATCTTGGGAAGAATCAATGGATTCTTGAGGCGAGATGACTATCTCAGGCCTACCAAATAAAGCTTTTGTATGCCTCTCAATGATACTGACAGCTTCTTTAGATCTGATGGTTGCATACCTCTGAAGTGTCTCACCATCATATGACATGACATAAGTTCGCAATCTAGATGGCTTTATCCCGCTGAAGCCTCTAGCACCAGCACCACCGTCCCATGATGACACTTCTGAGTGGGTTTGACTATTTCCAAAAGACTCATCTCTGCTTGTGCCACCAGGTTTCATCTCCTCTGTTATAACTTCTTGTCTATTAATCTCTTCATCATCAATACCCTGTGGGAGAATTCTCATCGTCTTCTCCAACTGAAACCTCTTATCAATACGTTTAAGGAAATATCCATACATAACTGACGCTGCATATAACTGACCAATCCTTAGTTTGCCTTGTTGAACTATTGAGTCAGAATCACCAAGTCGATTTCCAAGGACGAGAACCAGATGGTTCTGTATCATCTCATATGCTTCAGCAGAGTGAAGATGTTCCAGCTTCTCTTCTTGACTGGGACAGGTATCAACTTGACCAGTATGGTTAGGAGACAATTGGGTAATTGAGGGTATCAAAGGTACATCAGCATCCATGAATTTCTGCACCACCAATGCATACAATATCTCTTCCACAGCCTTTTTCCTTTCATTGGATTTCACCTCTGCAATTCTCCTAAACACATTAAAAAGTCCCATCAAACTATTAATACTAACTCATTAAAATGCAATTTCCAATTACACAAAACAACAAGTTAAACCATGATTCAGCGCACTTGAAAAACTCATGGAAGATTTAGAAATCCAAAAGTCTCAAACTTTACAGAGTTTAAATGTTTGCTGGCTAGTAAAAATACATCTATTGCTAACCTGTACAAAACTAATTCAGACCCAGATGTAGATGGCTCTTCCTTGTCTCTCTCAGATTCGCGATCTAACTGAAGCTGTTTGAGCTGCTGCTCCGCTGCTGCAACTACAAGATGCGGGTGGTTTCTTAAAATCTGACAGAGAAGCTGACCGACTGGAGACTCCATCTGAAGTGGAGCAACAGGACCATGTGAACTGTCAGAATTAGAAGGTTGCATAGACGCTCTAATTGCATTAACCTTTTTGTTCACAAGACCCAATTTTCTGTTGCCACACTTCATACGAGAAATCCACTGTCTTTGCTGCGACACGCCAACCCAATATGAATAAGCAAACTTTTAGAAAATTACTACAGATTCAAGCCAAAATTTGAACAAATCCAAAGTCTACTAGTTCATCAAATGAGTCAAGGAGACCGTTAATCATCTCACTTAAACAGCTCATCAATTCACAAAACTTCAAAAACGAGCTCTCAAAAGATTGAATATTTCTGAATCCACACAGTCAATCATGTATTCATGTTTGCCTATGATTCAAATATCTCAAAATAAATAATCAAATTCAAAAAAACAACAATAATACGTGATCAAACAATTTTTTTAAAAAAAATAAATTCAAACATGAAGACAAAAAGATCATTACCTGATTCCAAGAACCGGCGAGCATGGGTTTGGACTCAACCCGATTCGACAGTGATCGAGCAACCGAATCACAAGGCATGAAGGAAAAATTGCTGCAAGAACACTGAAGAGCCGCCACTGATTCCATCTTCAACCACCAACCCCACCAAAAAGATCGATCAACAACGCTCAACAGCAACAAAGAAACGAACACAAAAAAAGGGAATTGAACAGCGAAACACAACGCGAACAAGAAGCTCGGATCAGATTAAAGTAAGAAATATATTTTGATCAGCTGGTTCTGTCGACTATAACAAAATCAATGCACGCACGCAAGATTTCGTTGAAGGTGGAAAGTTGAAACGAATTTGGCTTCTCCATCTTTGTGTCGGTTTTATGAGGTCAGGTGTCCGATAAATTTTTTGGTTTTTTTTTTTTTTAAATTTTATAAAATGATAATTAAATTAATTGAATAATATAATAAAATCATGACAAAAATTTGTGTGAGAGGATCTCACGGGTCGTGAGACGGATCTCTTATTTGGGTCATCCATAAAAAATTACTACTTCTTAGCACTAAGAGTATTACTTTTTATTGTGAATATGGGTAGGGTTAACCCGTCTCACAGATTAAGATCCGTGAGACGGTCTCAAATGAGACCCATTCTAAAATCATCCGAAAAAATATTGATAATAATGTTTTAATATTTGTGACTATATTAACATTTATTTGCATATTCTATTTTTCCCTTATTAATCCATACACAGAAAACACAAAATAAGAGCTCGAAGGGCACTAGTCCCTTCATCCTCGACCTCCTTGAAAATGATTTTGTCATAAACAATTCATAGACTTTGTTTAAAAAAAAAAAAATAGGTCTTTAATAAGACGGTCTCACGATATTTATTCGTGAGACGGATCAATCATGTCAATATTTACAATAAAAATTAATATATTTGACATAAAAAGTAATATTTTTTCGTGGATGACCCATATAGAATATCTGTTTCACAAAATTGATCAGTGAAACCGTCTCACATGAATTTTTGTGTTAAAAAAATCTACTCGACTGCATATATATAACCCGAGTCACGATAGTGCTTGACGAAAAACAATTAAAATTTTAACAAAATCAATTCCGCCATTTTCACTTTCATTGGGCTTTTTCCAACAATCCAATTTGGTTTCGATGGGTATCATAGTGATCGTGGGCTCGATCCATAGGCCCAGTCCATTCTGCTTTCTCCCCCTTCCCTCGTCTTCTTTCTCCCTACGTGCTCGAATCTCAACACGAATTTCACTCCCATTTTTCTCCGAAAAAATTCAGAATATTACTGAAAATTAATCGAAAAATCCTGTGATTGGGGAGATGAAGCTACGGTACGCAATGGAATGTTCGTCAAATCAGAATCGAAGCATGTGAGGCACAAGCACTGCTGAAGAGGGATGGTTTCGACGTGGCGTCGTACGTCACCGGGCAGCACGTTAAGCTCCCTGGACCTTCTCTCAGAGAACCAAATGTGTACGATTTCGGAACCCACTATAAGCACATGCTCGATGATCTTCGTCGAAAAGACCCCGACTTGTAAGACTTCCACTAATCACTTGCTGATTTCCTTCGATTGTTTTTAGTTGGTGCCTTTTTTTATTTTTGTTTACTGTGAGTTTTTTGAGTGGATTACTGTTTGTATTAGCTTTGGAACGAAAGTTATTTGAGTGATGACAAAACAAGGATGCAGATGTTGCCATTCTGGTTGGGTTAGTACAGTTGAATCTTCACATTAGTTTTGAATTTGTCACCAGTTTTCTCATGGAATTGCATAGATGGGCAGCAGGTATCGAAGAAACGGAAGACTGCCTATGCTCAAGAGGAACGTAGGAGTGAAAACTGCCCCCTCAGTGTTGGCAAGAAAATGCATCTGATGGTGTCTTTGATGTCGTACTTACATTTGAAGAAAAAGTTTTCGATATGGTTGTTGAAGGTTTGCTTGTCTACTATCTTCTTTTGCTGAAATTCAGTGATATATTGCATAGGGTGTAATTTTTGGATTCCGTTAGTTGGAAACCTATGATGTCTTTGTTACTGCTGAATTCTATACTTGCGTTGTTGCTTCAATATCCAAGTCATGTGAAAAAATTGTGGTCTAGATTTTCTTTGGTTTTGTTGCAAAGTAGTTTTGCGATTCCTTTTTGTGTAACAAAGGCCACTTTGGATATAAAATCAATCAGATTGAAAACTTACTTCATGCAGCGTGCCTTTTTTAATTGTTTTTGTAAGAGCTGATGCAGATTTGTGTTTGGATATGAAAATAATACTATAATAGTGAGAATGGGTTTTTTCTTTCCTTTTTAAACGAGAAGTTGAAACTATGAAAGCTACATTTTGTGACTTCAGGATTGACTCTTTTTAATCATGATTTTAAATTCATTCTGTTTTAGTGATAGAACTTAGAAGTGACAGTATCGGTGAGATGAGATCGGATGGGATTGAAATATCAAGGTTGAAGTGGATCAAAACATGATAAAAAGCGTTTTAGCTCATATAATGTCATTGCATTTAAGTATGTAGCATGGGTGAAATGTTCATGACACTGAATAAAACTCATCAACTAGCATTGCGAGTTCTGGGCTATAGGCAATGTTCTTGTTCAACCACAGTCAGTGAATTAGCTCTCAGCTGATGTTAAGTAGCTTGCTAGTTATGTGTGTGTGTGTGTGTCTATATATATATATATATATTTTTTTTTTTATATATGTGTGTGTGTGCGCGCGCGCGTGTACAGCACTTGCATAAACTGGTTGTCCTTGAAAAACACTGCAGATATACGTAACAGAAATCATGTGCTTATGAAGCTTGTTTTAGTAATCAATCTAAAAGTAAAAGATAACCACTAGGGGGCAGCTACAGGTGGTCGCCTTGCTTTACAATTATGCCAATAGGTATGCATACTTTTCTTGTCTACTCAATAAAATCGTCGGTATACCGAACATTCGACTGCTTATCAGTGACACAACCGTATGTATGCAGTTTGTAATAATAAAACACTGTTGTGAAATTATTTGACAATCTATTTCACTTGTCAATAATTTCGATTCTTTGAATAAAGCAATGTTATGTTTGGCTTGTTTTTTTTGGGTTTAAGCTGGTGGGAGGAAGTGCTCAAATATTTCCAAGTTCGATTTTTTTTTTCCTGAAAAAAGTTGATATTCATGTCGATGGAATTTAGTGAATGTGTGTTTTTTTAAGGAATGGGGACAGACTTGGCATGTGAATCTAATTGGACAAACATTCTTGATATATAAGAGAAAATATTTTTTAAAATATTGATCCATTGCGTTGGTATTTCTTGTTAGAATCGATACTAAATAACAAATCATCAAAGGAAAAATTAATAATAATATTTTTTTATAAAATTTATAATAATCCATCGTTTTTTTAACTTATTTATGTTCTCTCGATATATAGATTTTGCTGCATGATTTTTCTCCGGCTCTAATTTGGGTTGTAAAATGTAAAAATGTTTAAATTATCACATTTAAATTTTAGAGTAGGTCTCTTGTGAGACGGTCTCATTAATCTTTATCTGTGAGACGAGTCAATCCTACCGATATCATAAAAAAATAATATTTTTTCATGGATGATCCAAATAAGATACACGTCTCACAAAATACAACATGTGAGATCTTCTCACACAAATTTTTGTCTAAATTTTATCCACGAGTAAATACGAGTTTACATGCACATTGTTGAACTCGAGTGTTAGTATAATAATATTGAACAAAAACTCTTGAAATAACTGTAATAATGATTAAATATCATATTTGAAGAAGCTCATCGGTAAAATATTAATTTTTTATATATAAAAAATAAATTAACGTGACAAACATAAATTTTTAGTATAAAAATATAGTATCTTAAAATGTCACCCACATATTTGTAACATTTCAAATATTTGCAAAGTTATTATTTAAAAAATAAATAACGAGGATTTTAAGTCCAACTATATACTAAATTAAACCAAACAAAGCCACTGAAATTCTAATCTGGTTTTAAAAAAAAATTCAATTGATGACGTTAAAAATAGGCGACATGACGTCATGAAAACTACGTTATGTTATTATATTTGCCTTTTTACTCGGTTTCCATATTTTTCTCAACAAAACCAACCTAAACAGCACGTAACGTATAGTGTGTCATCTCCGTGTTCATGTATCTTTTTCGATCGTTTCAAAACCTCCATTTTCACGAATAAAGCTCACTAATGGCGGCTCCAGGAGCGGGGGAACCGGAGCTCAATTCGTGGGAAGAGCTGCTAAGAAAGATGCTGCCGGAAGGTGCTCCATTGCCAGACGAAGAGCACCTTGACTACTCAATATCCGTGGATTATAAAGGCCCTTCTCCGTTTTACCAGCGGCCGATCAAACACATTCATCCAAAAACGAAATTCACTAGCTTCTCCAAAAGGGCACTCTCTCTCACTCCAAAAAATGCCGCCTTTTGGAGATCCCATTCCAGTTCTGATTCGACGGATGTGTATGATAAACGGCTGAGTGTCAGCTCTGTGGCGTTTGACGAATCTGAGGACGAGAGCTTCGAAGATAGAGTTGAGATTTTTTGTGAGAGTTGTGATCGTGAGAATCCCGCGTGTTCTGATGATGGGGAAATGGAACGCAAAGATGATGGGAAAAAAGAAATGGAACGCAAAGATTGTGTTTTGCGCGGTGAAAGCAGGGGGAGAGGATGTGGCAGGTGTGGGAAGAGGAAGAATGGGCTTTTCATGGAAATGGAGGAGTGCATGGTCTGTGGAGCGGAATACTGTATGAAGTGTGTTTTGAAGGCGATGGGGGTCATGTCGGAGGGGAGAAAGTGCGTGGGTTGTATTGGGAATCCCATAGATGAGGCGAAGAGGGGAAAATTGGGTACGTGTTCAAGGGCTTTGGCGAGGGTCTGTGGTCAATCTGAGATCAAGCTGATAATGCTGTCGGAGAGGGAATGCAAGGCAAATCAGGTGAGGCCGGAGCAGGTAATTGTTAATGGGAGGCCATTGAACGAAGAGGAGCTGACGGAACTGTTGGCATGTAGATTCCCGCCTAAGGATTTGAAACCGGGGAGGTATTGGTATGATAAAGAATCTGGGCTTTGGGGGAAGGTGAAGAAAACTATTTTTGACGCTTGATTATTTGCAATTTTCTTTTCTATTCTTCCTCTTCCTCATTTTTTTTCTCATTTTTTTTAAAGTTGAAAGCTTCAAGATTGTCTGTTTGATGGTTATTTATTGTTTTGTGCAGGAGGGTGAGAAGCCGAGCAGTATCATTTGTTCTAGATTAGATGTTGGAGGCAAGTTACAGGTTGATGCAAGCAAAGGTAATACACGTGTTTACATGAATGGACGTGAGATCACCAGAGTTGAGCTCAGAATCTTGAAGGTAAAGTTTAGCAAAATGCAAAAATTATGTTCATATAGGCATCTCAGTTTTGTAGCATCTTTAAATTATCGACGTACTCTTTAAGCACTTCTTGTGGATTTATGGTTAAGGGGATTCTATACAATATTTATTGATATAATTTTTGCTCAAAGAATTTCACATCAGAATGTGGTTCCAAGGCTGTTGGGTGCCTTAATTCTCCTAACGTCTTTAAAAACATTGATTATGATACTGAAGTAGAATTTTCTGAATGAATGGAAAAATAACTGGGTACATGCGGAATAGACTTGAAATTGTGGGGTCCCCTTCTTGTTGGCGGTAAAATTAGATTGATGTTCCTGCCAAATTGATTTCAGTGTGGTTGAATTTGGACCAAAGGAAGAAGTTAAAGGAATATAGAAAAGCCCTTCATTTGGAAAATTAGCCTATGATGTGGACTTTCAGTCTGCCAGAGCTAACCACTTCAACCAGCAGCAAATGTTTTAACCGATGTCCCAGGAAACTGCTTCCAAAGTATAGTTGGAAACTTTGAAATCTATAGTGATCGTATGCTGTTAATCATACTATCCATAGTGTTCCCCCTTGGGAATTTTACATGCATGTTCCCAGTAACTTGTGGCTAGTTGCTATCATCATTTGAGTATGTTCTCTATTTTGTAATTTCCAAGTAAGAAAATATTGAATTCATTTTCTAGTTGTAGCATTTATGATATTAGCAAAAATATCAGTGGAGTTATAGGAAACCTCCTTTTCTACAAATAATATGATTCATTTTGTCTTTCAAAGACAATAATTGATGAGCCTGTATTATCTTTTTTCAAGGTGGCCAACGTGCAATGCCCTCGTGATACACGCTTTTGGCTCTATGAGGATGGATCCTACGAGGAAGAAGGTCAAAATAACATTAAAGGATGCATATGGCGAAAGGTTCTTCTGTACTATAAAACATTAACTTTTTTTTCTATTTGGTGGTTTAATATTGGTTCAGCTGAAGAGTTTGAATTGGGTTTTTTGTTAGGCAGGCTTCAATTCGTTTCCTTTGCTCGCTGTTTTCACTGCCTGTACCATCTGAAAGCCCTCATTGTGCAAAAGGACAACCTGCTTCGTTTTCAGCTAGGTTGTTGTCTGAGAATATGGAGCAATCTAATGTCCATAATCTTTTTCTTCTTGGATTAGAAGGTTCTGGGACAGAAACCATTTTCAAGCTGGTAAAAAGCACGAACTTTTATCCTTAGTCTCTAAAAGGCATTGTGTGATTACCTCAACGAACACTTGTGTTTGACGCCTTTCTTAAAATATGGATATCTGACAATTATATATATATATATATATATATCCAATCATATTCTAAACATCCGGTAACCTGTGGCATGTAATTCTTTTTTTGGATGAATACTCGTAACTCAAATTAACTTCACAAAACCTGTGTTTCTTACATATATGCATGGGCCTATGTATGTACACTTGCACACATGCATGCCTCTCTACTTCATAGTTCTTTTGTTCTTTGCCTAGAGGCTAGAAATATACATCTGGATTCTGCTGCATGGTTCTTTTGTTGTTTGTTATTGTCTGGATTCCAGAGATCGCATCAATAATGTGTATGACTCCATGATTCTTCTCAAAACTTTTTACTGGAAGTTGGTGTGATTGCAACTAGGCAAGTTTCTTGATGTGGTGGTTAAGCATTGGTGATATGATTATGAGCCTTTTTGTTATTGCTTTTACTTCATGACTTCTTTGGCAGCATCCACTTATTCAGAGCTTAAGTTGATAATTTATTACTGGCCCAAGGCATATTAAAATACCATATTATCTTTGCAGTCCGTCGGTGGCATGGTTCAGACCTCTTCCCAAAGATTATACAATTACATTTTAATCTAATTTACTCTATTATTGTCTGTTTTCATTTCCTGTGGCAGGTCAAGTTTATATACACAAACAAATTCACTGCTGGAGAGTTGTTGAACATGAAGCTAATAATTCAAAGTAACATTTACAGATATCTCTGTATCTTACTTGAAGGGAGAGAGCATTTTGAAGAAGAGGCCTTGAATAAAGAGTCTTCTGGTCTGGCTGCTGATAGGTCTGCGCCAGGTTGGAACTTTGGTGTTAATCACTTCTTTCTTAGGTTTGAAATGATATTTTGTGTTAAAAATATTATTTAGATTCTCAAGGGAATCATACACAATGCTTAAGTCTCACGTGAAACGTTTCTAGAGCTCATCCTACAATCTCTCAAAAGCCCTATTCTCTACACTTGCTGGTTTAGAATGTCCAGTATATTATTTAGAGTAGGGAAGAGTTGCCGTCAGTAAATTGAAGGCGTATTATCAATAGTTGAAAATCCTTTCCCTCTCTTTTTCTCACAAGTGAGTCTTAATATCTCAAACAAGCCGCCAAATCTCCCGAGTAGACTGAAAATTATGATGAGTTGACTCTCTCTACGTACCAAGATGGTGTTTTGGCTATTTTTTAGATTTTCAGCATGCGCACGAGTTGCAAAGAATATAGCATACTACTAAGTGTGAAGATGTTTCACTTGAGCCTATACACATGCCTGTCGAACGATTCTCACAGAACAAAGACTTGGCCATATTTTTCTAACCATATCAAACGTGTGCTCTATGGATTTCCATTATCTTATATGGCTTTGTTTTTTGTGTATTTTGTTGGACACAGAACAAAGAATTGGCCATATTTTTCTAACCATATCAAACGTGTGCTCTATGGATTTCCATTATCTTATATGGCTTTGTTTTATGTGTATTTTGTTGGACCGGTTTAAAAAAATGAACATCACTTTTGGCATCTGTGGACAGAACTCAAGTCAAATTATCGTGTTTGCCATTGTTTTTCTTCAAGTACCTGGTTTCCATTGTTTTTTTTACCAGTGCCAGTCGTTTTAAGAAAGGATTTAATTGCTGTCAGGTGAAAGTGAAAATGACATGAGCAGGGAGTGCATGTATTCTGTTAACCAGAAAATCAAGCAGTTCTCTGATGGGTTATTAGATATAATGGCTGCTGGAGATATAGACACTTATTTCCCCACCTATGCTCGTGAACATGCTTCTTTCATAGATGAAATTTGGAAGGATCCTGCCATTCAGGAAACTTACAAAAGAAGGGAAGAACTACAGGTTCTTCCTGATGTTGCTAAATATTTCTTAGACCGGGTATGACTTACTTAACTAAAATGATGTCTTGTATTCTCAATTCATACTAACATACTCCTTACTGTTATAATTCAGAAGGTCATAAATCACAGGGATATTTGGGAAAATGATCTTTTCAACCATGTTTTTTAAAAAATAATCTCTCCGAGTGTAATTGAAACATCAAAACTTTGGTTCTTGCATCAATTTCCAACCACCAAGTTTTTCTGTTAATGCCGTAGAACGAGTTGTGTGACAACATTTAGTTGTTTTTATATAGGTCATCGAGGTATCGAGCGATGAGTATGAACCTTCTGAGAAGGACATATTGTTAGCTGAAGGTGTTACTCCCAGCAATGGCGTTGCATGTATTGAATTCTCATTTGATGATCACAGTGCAATTTCTGAGATCTGTGATGAAAACTCTGTAACCCAAAATTATCTGCCAAAGTAAGACTTAAGAAACCGAATAATTTTGTTAATCAGGAAAATCTCCATCTTACTTGTGTTTACACAAACTATTCTTGATCTCTGTATTCTCAGGTATCAATTGATTCAGCTGAGCTCCAAAGGACTCCAAAGCAACGAAAAACGGCTGGAGATGTTCGAAGGTATGAACGCCATTGTCTTCTGTGTTTCATTAACCGATTACCATCAAGTGTCGATCCAGAGAACCGGTATTCCACACAACAAGATGCTGGAAAACAGAGATTTCCTGGAGAAAATTGTGCGAAATTCTTGTTTTGTGGACACACCCTGCATACTTCTCTTGAACAAATACGATCAATTCCAGGACAAAATCAAAGAGATCCCATTAACAGTTTGTGAATGGTTCAGAGATTTCCATCCATCCAAGAGTAGTAGCAAGAACCATGCCTTGGCACATCAGGCATGTTATCATGTTGCAGTGAAATTCAAGAGGTGGCACAGTTCCGTCACAGGTAGAAAGCTCTATGTTTGGCCTATTCGGGACCTTGACAGAACATCGATTGATGAAGCGTTTAGATATATTCGGGAAATAATAGACTGGGAGGAGAAGAATGGAGAGTTTTATGCCTCGAGTACAGATTCACTTTCAAGTGCAGAATTGAGGTGTTCCTCACGGAATCTCTTAACATTTCCTTCTTAATTTTTCGGTTTGGGGTTAGAGCCTTAGAGGGGCACCTGGTGTTTTTCACAGATACAAGTGTACAAAAGCATTTTATGTACATATAGAGAATTATGAAGCCCATATGAAAGCCTTGTACATGATCATGCGTACACGCACTCTAATACATGAATATCTTACATGCTATCATTGGAAATTTAATTTTGTAAAAATTAATGTATTTGAAGTTAATTAGTTTAAGAAACTGATGTTATCCAACCTAAATTAGTTTGAATTCGAAATTTACTAGCTGAAAGCTCGAAATCAAAATCTAATTTTCTTTTTCAGAAATTTTCTATAAAATTATCAAAAAATGTAGTATTGTGAGAGATTTAAAGTTATTCACCCATTTCTAAAAGTTCAAATTCAACGGGACCTTGACAACTAAAATACAGATCTAAGCTAAAATAGTTTGCAAAGGCCGACTCAATCGCACACATAACAAGACAACCCCTTGGCCAAATTGTTAGTATTCAACACCATTGAGCAGTTTCGGCAATGATGCTAATTACCAGAACTTGAAATTTGGACCATGTATGTCTTCATGGAAGTAATCTTGCATGAAAAAGACCTTAAAAGATTACATTACAGAAAACTTCATCACCTGATATACTCTCAGACTTCGAAGAACTATAGTAATTGTCAAGTAGCTTGTTGTGAATTTTTTGGTGGGAAAAGTGTGCGTAGAGATTCTAATAGCAAGGATATCAGAAACCGAACTTCATAGGTGCAGCACACAGAAAAGCGGTATGAGTAAGTCTGATCCGTGTAGGAAACAGGAATACGCAAGTTACAAAATACATGAAAACTTGGATCAAAGAACTATAATGTCAAGACAAACGTAATCCTCTATGTAGCTAGAAATAACCTCGCATCCACATTATTTGGTTGAAGAGAGTGAATGGGGAAAAAAGCTACTGGTCCTTGTACCTCTTCTCCACTTCTTCCATGCTTTGAATCTCCCTATAATACTTGCAGATACGGAAGATGCACCTGCACAAGCATTTGGAATCAAAGTGTAAATATATAGAAAGGTGATTGCTTGAAGCCTATAATCAAAGACGAGCCGAAATTGCTTTCATTTTACCAATAAAGGAGGCAAGCACCAACGCATAAAACCGCATTCCTCTGAGCCTTGTAGATCTGCATGTCAACACCAACAGAAGAGATATAACAGCGCTCTTGCATGGATGGGCTCACGTCATAACTCAATTTTTTTTTTGGCAGAACCAGAAGGAACATGTTAAAAAGCCAACAGTTCCAGATAGAGATGGAAAACAAAAGGAGTAGGGAAATAAACAAGAAAGCGGGGAGCAAGAACCACATTACAATAGCCACAACACAACTGAAAACAGTTCTTCACACAAACAGTAGAATTAATCCACATTAACTTTCATTTTGACTCGCAACTCTAAAACGTTGTAGGCAAAACTTTTCTTGGAGAAATAAGCAAATCTAGCACATAAACATATTGGAGATCACCAACCCATATGTTGAGGATCCTCAAGTGGTTAAAAAAAATGGCAGCATGAAATACTGAATAAAATTACCAAAACCATTGCTTGAGATAAGTCCCGTGGAAAAACTGATGCATACTTTGGAAACTTTTCATAGGCTATCATGTATATTTGGAAATTCACTACAGCTTCAAGAAAGTTAAACAAGACAGTAACAGAAAAATAAGATATAATTGCCAGGATACTGAAGCAAAAACAGGTTAACAAAAAGGATAACCAAACCACTAACAAGCATGCCTACTCTTTTACGATTCAACTCATGATCTTCGAAATAAGAAATATTAATATTAACCACCAAAAAAATAAAAACATGAACACTACGATTCAGAGAACGAGAAGACAATAAACCACTCACCGATTTCTCGTAGCGATCCCTCTCAGCAGCGGTGCAGACCGCCCCTGTACACACCAACCGATGCTCGTTCTTCCAGTATATATCTAACATCCATCAAAACATTTTCAAGTAACCTACTTTAAATTTCCCCCATTCAGAGCTCAAAACACAAACATTCGATCCGTAAAAACCGAAATCATCCAAACTAATGCCCAAAAAAGTGAAGATGACCACATACCTAGAAGCTGAAAAGCAGCGAAAGGAACAATAAAGAGCGATGGCTGAAGAATAAGCGCGATTAACGATACAATACGAGATTTTATAGCCTTTGGCGACGGTAATGTAAGGATCACAGCAACGAGCGCCTCAGCCGCCACCACGTACGTTAGAATCACCCATTGCAACGCCATTTCTTCTTCAATTCAGTGATTTCAATCTCCAGATTCCTTCGTATTCAGATAAATTTTGAAATTTTTCCTTCGCTCCTTAGGTGAAAACAGTTCATATCAGACTGTTCTCTCTTTATTGATTTTGCTTAATCGGCAAGGTGAAAGAAGATTCTAGCTCATAGGACAGTTGGTCGTTCAATGCTACAACTACTTCAAAATTGCAGTAGCATCCTCTCAAATTCCTTTAATTATATTAGACCCCAGTATTTGATGAAATGTCTCTTGATTTTTCTGCCCTTTTTTTTCTTTTATCAAATTCTGTATTTCTGTCTTAAACTTCATATCTTGATATTAACTTAGCATTTGTAACAATTTATTTTAGAATAGGTCTCTTGTGAGACAGTTTCACGAATCTTTATCTGTGAGACCGGTCAACCCTACCATTATTCACAATAAAAAGTAATATTCTTAGCATAAAAAGTACTACTTTTTCATGTATGATCCAAATAAGAGATCCGTCTCATTAAATATGACTCATGAGACTGTCTCACACAAGTTTTTGTCTATATTTTAAACGATTTCCAACTTTTACGTATAATTTTCAAACTATAATAGTTAGAAAATTGAAAACACTTAAATAAGCTATTACAAACACTCTCTTAAAGATATATAAATTGGATGAATATGGTACAAATATGAAACGTGCTTGGCCAAACCGAGTACCCGCTTCACCCCACCTCAAAACTTGACGATCCAATCCACGATAGATCCGCTAAACAGATATGTAAAAAAAATATTATTCGATATAACTAAGAATAATAAAATGATTTAAATAAATTATTGATTTAATGTATATACGAGAGTTGGTTTATTAAAACATGTTATTTGATCATAAATCATTTTCAACAAAGCAAAAATTTGTATGAGACGGTCTCACGGGTCGTATTTTGTGAGACGGATATCTTATTTGGGTCATCCATGAAAAAATATTATTTTTTATGTTAAAAGTATTACTTCTTATCGTCAATATCGGTAGGACTGACCCGTCTCACATATAAAAATTTGTGAGAACGTACAACTCTTTCATCAATTACTTGATCACAATAAATGACTTTGTTGATAAATTAATTATGCTTTAATAATTAGATACGGAAAGGATAAATATAAATTCTAATTTTTTTATATGAAAATTTTAAATGACACAAACCTTCCACAAGGCCCAATAGCATGATATTAAGCCCATAACCTTTGGGCCGTATAATAAGTCCATTTCGAGTTAATCTAAATTATTATAATATTAATTTCCATATACCTTTGCTTCATAATTTGTAGAATTTTCAAAAACTTTAGATTTTTTAAAAATCCATTGTATACATATAAGTAATCATGAGAGTCTAGATATTAATATATCTGTTGGGTTGCACCATACGTGACGTTTGACTTTTGTATAATTTTAAAAATTTGAGTGGTATCTTTATCACATGTTATAGTTTTTTATTGTCCGATCGTGCATAATTTATATATGTATTTCATACAATTTTGTAGACATAACAATTTTTTTTCATAGGACGATATATTTGTTTTGATTTGAACGATTTCGGTTTTGTGTGTGTGTGTCTATATATATATATCGATTTATAAATTTTGTATGAAAAAATTAACCAATTTTCCTTTAAAAATTTAGGTTATAAATAAATCTGCGAAATTGAAAATATCTTCTTTGTCAGAGTAAGTCTCTTGTGAGACGGTCTCACAAATTTTTTTCTGTGAGACAGGTCAACCCTACCGATAGTCACAATAAAAAGTAATACTCTTAACATAAAAAGTAATATTTTTTATGGATGACTTAAATAAGAGATTCGACCCACGAAATTGATCCGTGAGACCGTTTCATAAGAGTTTTTTGTGTCCTTGCTAATCGAAAGAAGAATATCTTTCCCATAAAAATTACATCCAAAATGTAAAGAGAGAATCGGTTTATATAACTAACTAAGAAGACAAAGTCGGTATTTCTATCTATGCTAATAGCGTTTATCCACAAACACAAATAACAAATCAAAACCCCCGTTAATTAAGGTGTCAAAAACGAAGTCGACCCGAAAAATTTTAGGTTAAGGTTAGGGGTTTTTCAGTTCGATTCAGATCGAGTTGGATCCGAAAGTCAATTTGAAAAAATATACTAAGTCGAATGAGCTTCGGGTCACCCAATTCACCAAAAAATTCATAAATTATGATGTTAGATCAAACAATGCTATTATAGATTATTAATAATTATAATGTTTTTATTGATACATAGATTAAAAAGTAATTTAGTTGAAAATTTTAAACTAAGATTTATAAAAAGCTTTTAATTATATTTAATTTTTATTTCATATGTTGTTCCAAAGTTTGACCTGTATAAAAAGTTATAAAAAGATCGAGAAATGAAACTTGAAATAATCAAGTTACTTTTTTATATTTGAAGATATTTTATTGTATAATATTATATCATAAATTTAAAATTTTTAAATATGTAATATTTATTTTGTGAAATATTTAAATTTTCTAAACAATTATTATTTAATCATTTAAATAATTGGACTAATAAGTTTAAATATTTAATAAACACATGAAACATAATTATCATATTTAGATAAACAAAAATTATTATCATGTGTTTAAATTAAAATATTTTTATTATGATTATATTATTTGAATTTTTGTAATTTATTAGTTCGACCGACTAATAATAATAATAATAATAAAAAGAAAAAAGCCATTCGTCCCCAAAAACCTGGATGACACATTCTGAACAGAAACCTCTTAACCTTCTGAAGTGAAAAGCAACCAGCAATGGATGTGAGTTTCTTCTTGATTGTTTTATGCTACGAACGTCCGTATGAGATTTAGTACTCTGCATACTTTAGTTGAGTGCTGGGTACAATTTCAGTGACTCTTCACTGGAAACTTGGGAGTTGGGATTGTCACCATAGTTGGAGTTTTCTGGTTTGTGATAGCTAAGGTTTCAGTTCTTAGAAAATTTAGATACATGTGCTTTAAATTTGTGAATTGTCGTAGCTCTTTCCAGGCCTATTTTTCTTGTATATATCACATTGGTTTTTTTTGCAGAAGTAGAAAAAATAAGTTTTTTTTTCCCGCGTGATCATGGATTTTGTGCTTGTTTCACTGTATATTTATTGGGGTTTTGGTGCTGGATCAAACTTCTATCTTTCATTTCTTGTTTGTTCAATTTCCAAATGGATGGAAGGAAGGAAGGAAGGAAGGAAGGATGGGGATCAGATCATTGTATTAGTGTGAGAATTTAGCTGATAAACACACATAATTTTATCTGAATGTGATTTTGTTTCACCTGAGTTCTACGCACACTAATTTAGCTGATAAAGAGGAATGTGTGTTGAAATGGAGTTTCTAGTGTTGGTCCCACTTGCGGTAATTTGAGATAATAAAACCCGAAAATAAAGAATAAACTGGACACCGAGATTTACGTGGAAAACCCCTAAAAATTATTAGGGTAAAAACCACGGGCAAGATGAAAAGAATTTCCACTATAATATTTTGTGGTGTACAATTCACTCACTGTGTTTCCAAAGAGAACACACACTCTCTAAATACTGGAGAACAAAACACCTCACAAATATTATAGAAATAAGCACTCAAATGCTATTAGATGAGAGAAAACTCGAAGAAGGGATGATTTCAGAATGAAGGAGTGAGCTCTATTTATAGAACTTCCTGTCAGTGTGAAAACGCGTTAAAAACGCGTTCCGTCTGAACGCATCCTACCGCGTATAAAACGCGTTCCTTTCTATCTGAGTCAAAAATGTCAACCTTTGTTGACTCGTCCATTTAATGCTTATATTGCCGACATTTCTCCCACTTGGAGATTTGATTGAGAATCAAACACATCTCCACACATTCTTTCAATCTTACAATTCCCTGCTGCTTACGTTTCTGCTAGACCACTTGAGGATCTACACCACTCAAACTTATCAGTGTTCACTGGCTTGGTAAAAAAATCAGCTATGTTGTCCTTTGTATGGATATTCTGCATATCCACGCTTCCTTTTTCTACTACTTCCCGCACAAAGTGAAATTGTACTCCAATGTGTTTCGTCCTGGAATGAAAGGCTGGATTCCTTGCAATGTGCAAGGCACTCTGACTGTCACAAAATAAAGGAACATTTTCTTGTTTGTGCCCGATCTCCTCCAATAACCTTTTAATCCATATTGCCTCCTTGCAACCTTGAGTAGCTGCCATGTATTCTGCCTCTGTTGTAGATAACGCCACAACTGTCTGCAGTTTTGAAACCCAGCTTACTGCTCCTCCTGTAAGTGTAAACACATACACAGTAGTAGATTTCCTCTTATCAGGATCACCAGCATAATCTGAATCGACATAGCCCGTGAGTGTAAAATCCGATCTTCCATAACATAATGCAGCATTCGAGGTACCCTTAATGTATATAAGGATCCTCTTAACAGTGCTCCAATGCTCTCTTCCAGGATTCGCCATATACCGACTAATTACTTCCACTGCATGAGCAATGTCCGGTCTTGTATAGATCATGGCGAACATCAAACTTCCCACTGCTGATGCATATGGTACTCGAGACATCTCAATCCTCTCTGCTTCACTGCTAGGACACATCTCGGAGGATAACTTGAAGTTAACAGGAAGAGGGGTCGATATTGGCTTGCTATCTATCATTTGAAGCGTTGCAAGACTTTCTTCAAATAATTTTTCTTTGAAAGCCAAATCTTTCTGTTACTTCTGTCTCGGTTAACTTGCATTCCTAGAATCTTGTTTGCTGGTCCCAAGTCCTTCATATCAAATTCCCTAGCCAATTGTGCCTTCAATCCTTGGACCTGATCTTTGTTGGGGCCTGCTACCAACATGTCGTCTACATACAACAGCGAAATGATATAATCATCACCAGACCGCTTGAAATACGTACAAGGGTCTGCACTCAATCTGTTGTAGCCAAGGCTCATGATATAGGAATCAAATCTCTTGTACCAACATCTCGGCGCCTGTTTGAGACCGTACAGAGATTTGTTCAACCTGCAAACCAAGTTCTCTTTGCCTTTTCTGCAAAACCTTCTGGCTGGAGCATATAAATTTCTTCTTCAAGATCTCCATGAACAAATGCCGTTTTCACATCTAGCTGTTCTAGATGTAGGTCAAACACCGCACACAATGTCAGCACCACTCTGACTGTTGTAAGCCGAACCACAGGAGAAAATATCTCATTGAAGTTAATGCCTTCTTTCTGAGCATACCCTTTTATCACCAATCTAGCACTATACCGCTCAGTTTGGTTATTGCCATCACGCTTGATCTTATAGACCCATCTGTTGCCAATGGCTTTTCTCCCTCGTAGTAGTGTAACAAGATCCCAAGTCTTATTCTTGTCTAATGCCTCCAATTCTTCTTGCATTGCTATCATCCACAAGGATACATCCGAGCTTTGAGTAGCCTCGTTGAAACTCGATGGCTCACCATCCTCTGATAATAGACAATATGCAATATTTCTTTCAGTGACATAATCTGAAAGCCAACCTGGTGGTCTTCTGTCTCGAGTTGACTGCCTCACATTGGAAACCTCAGACTCAACTTTTTCTTGTTCTTCGTGCTCTGGTACTGCTTCACAAGAAATTTGACCTTCGTCCGTCTTATTTTCCACCTGAAATATAGTAGTTTCTGAATTCGGTGTGCCTTTATCTCCCTTTACTTTATCTTCCTCGAAGATAACATCCCTGCTGATGACAAGCTTGTGGACAGTAGGATCCCACAAGCGAAACCCCTTTACTCCATCAGCATAACCCAAGAAGATACATTTTCTGGATTTTGAATCCAACTTTGATCTTTCTTGCTCATTGTACAGAACGTACACCGGACTTCCAAATATATGCAAATGAGAATAATCTGTCGGCTTCCCAGTCCACATCTCCATCGGAGTCTTCAGATCAATCGCCATTGAAGGAGAACGATTGATAATATAACAAGCGATTTTGACTGCTTCTGCCCAAAATGACTTGTCTAGACCCGTTGTCCTCAACATAGCTCTTGTTCTGTCCAACAAGGTCCTGTTCATCCGCTCCGCCACTCCATTTTGTTGAGGTGTGTAAGCCGTTGTGAACTGTCTTTTGATGCCTTCATGTTGACAATATTCATCAAACTCGTCACTGGTATATTCTCCTCCATTGTCAGTCCTCAGACACTTGATTTTCTTCTCAGAATCAAGTTCAACTCGCGCTTTGAAATCTTTGAAAATCTGGAAAACATCTGATTTTTTCTTGATTGGATACACCCAACATCTCCTAGAGAAATCATCAATGAACGAGACAAAGTATCTTTCTCCTCCTAGGGATACAACCGATGCTTGCCAAACATCCTAATGAATCAGCTCCAATATGCTTTTGCTCCTGGCAGTAGAAGTGCCAAACTTTAATCTGTGTTGTTTACTGGTAACACAATGCTCACAAAAAGGTAATGACACTTTTGTAAGTCCTGACAGTAGCTTCCGTTCTGAGAGAATTTTCAACCCCCGTTCCGACATATGCCCGAGCTTTCTATGCCATAACACTGTTAATTCTTCTCCTGAACCATTTGATGCAACAGCTAGTTCTGCCTCTTTGTGTGTTTCTCCCAAAAGTACATACAGATTTGCAGCAACCTTTTCCGCCATCATAACCACAAGCGCGCCTTTCACAATTTTCAAGATCCCGTTCTCGATCCAAGTTTTGCACCCGATGTCATCCAATTGCCCCAAGGACAAAAGATTTTTCGTCAGTCCTTTCACATGTCGTACCTCCTGTATGGTGCGAATGGTGCCATCAAACATTTTAATTTTGATAGTACCAACCCCAGTGATTTCCAAGGCATGATCATTTCCCATGAATACAGATCCTCCTGAGGCTGGTTCATAATGGTCAAACCATTTTCTCCTAGACGTCATGTGCCACGTCGCTCCTGAATCCATAATCCATGTGTCACAAAATTTGGGTCTGCCTTCTGCAACAGTTGCTGCTTCGCTGAATAAAATTTCACCACTGCCTGAAGTGCTGGCCACATTTCCTTGAGAACTCTTCTCGATACTCGTACACTCTTTCTTGAAGTGCCCTTTACCGCCACATTTAAAGCAGTAAATATTTTTCTTCTTACTTCTCGACTTTGATCTACCTCGTCTTTGGCTCCCACTGGAGTTACGGTCCATAAATCTTCTTTTTATCATCGGTAAAGCCTCCGCCTGCTTCGATGTTACCAACCTATCTTCCTNAGTATCCCAGATAACTTTGGCTGTTTTTATCTCAGAGATACTTGACAGTACTTCGTCTGCTATAGCCAAGTGCAGATTGACAACAGCATTATCATTCATCTCATTCCACTTTCCATCATCCGTAATCTCCACCGGTCTATCTCCAATAGCCGCCAAGCAATTCTCCTTTCTTAAAACTGCTTGTATCTTTATTTTCCACAGCATAAAATTGCTTCCGTTGAACTTTGCTATCTCGTACCTTCCCGTCATTATGTCTACAACAATTTTAGTAGACTGGACAAAATAATCCCGCCTTAAATAAAAAATCTCAAAAAATCTTTTCTGATGTGGAAGATCAGTCCAGGCTGCAACCACAGAGCATACTCAGAATTTTAAGAAATTTTAAACCAAAGCTCTGATACCACTTGTTGGTCCCACTTGCGGTAATTTGAGATAATAAAACCCGAAAATAAAGAATAAACTGGACACCGAGATTTACGTGGAAAACCCCGAAAAATTATTAGGGTAAAAACCACGGACAAGATGAAAAGAATTTCCACTATAATATTTTGTGGTGTACAATTCACTCACTGTGTTTCCAAAGAGAACACACACTCTCTTAATACAGGAGAACAAAACACCTCACAAATATTATAGAACTAAGCACTCAAATGCTATTAGATGAGAGAAAACTCGAAGAAGGGATGATTTCAGAATGAAGGAGGGAGCTCTATTTATAGAACTTCCTGTCAGTGTGAAAACGCGTTAAAAACGCGTTCCGTCTGAACGCATCCTACCGCGTATAAAACGCGTTCCTTTCTATCTGAGTCAAAAATGTCAATCTTTGTTGACTCGTCCATTTAATGCTCATATTGCCGACTTCTAGGATTTGAGTGTATATCCGAGGAACTAATCATTTTTTCATTCTTAAATACCTTACTTTTGCCGATGGCTGCTTCATTGACAGTGGATTGCTCAAATCTTTTTGCTTATTCCGTTTCTCCCAAAACACATGTTAGTTCATAGATGTGAGGATTCTAAATATGTCGCGAATTTTTTTGCAGATGTCGAAGAAATAGAGGAGGCAGTCAAGCAGATCGATCGCGACTAGGTAGCATTTGGTGACATCTGTTTCATGATCTGCTTGATGGACTGAATGGTCTACCTTCATATTTTTCCTAAGCTTATGTGAATCTGCACAAGATAGTGTAAAGATCATGTACTATCTCGATTTTGAGCTCTTTTTTTTGACTTTTTCTCTCACAAACTTTCCCATGTGTCATTATTTATAAAGTATTACACCCCTTCTTCCAATACTCGAATATAAGACTTCCAGGTTTAAGTACACAAAGTCTGATAGTGTTGGTACAGACTAGCTAATAGCTCGAGTCTGGAGGTCTTGGTTTGACTGTTGGCAGGGACGTAGGAAGAAAATTTTTTGACCTTGGGCTGAATAATTTGATAAACAATAGTGACATGAACTAAATATAAGTTATTGAAGATGTGTAATGTGGTTTTTCATCGAATAAAACTCGTTGATTATGATTTCTAAAATGAATATTTTAATAAAATCAAATTTTATCAGCACATATCTAGGATGAGAAGACCACCACTAATGAAAAGTGCAGAAGCTATCACCAAACATTTTAAATGAGCATCAAAACTAACTTCGATGATTAATAACATCCAAGCACATACATAAGAGGAATGAACACATATTGGGAATTTAATAACATTAAGACAACAACATAAGTATTTCACTTTACTAAAATCCTTGTAAAACAATTTAATAGTTTCAAAAACTCAAATTAACTCAAAATAATATATTGCAGTCACTTGACAAATCATTGAAGAATCACTTATCAACTTCTGCACATAAACAAATTTAACATGATTTTACTTCAAAGAAAAACAGAAAATCCAGAAACAACTAAAAATATACATCATACGGAAGTTAATCTCAAGCTCTATACATAACAAAAATATAATCTTTTATGACTTCATCATTATATAAGATAAAAAATAACTACAAACTCAACCAAGCAACATTTTAAATCTTTCTACATAATAAATGGAATAAACCAATTAAGTAGCGAAAAACAATCATTTCACATTGTGCTAACTCAATCGAGGCCCTCCGCCATACAACCCTTTTCAACTCCAAGTCTTTGCTTCCAAAACTACAGTTCATAGAGTAATTTGATTCTTCTTATGATTAAATGGGTCGAAGATAATTTTAATGAGCTAAGTTATTAAATATAATTATTTTATTAGTTGAACAAAACTTTAATATAGATAAAAATTACATATATATCATTATTACTATTTTTTTTATCCAGGGCTGAAGCCCACCCCAGCCTTTGGGGTGGCTCCGTCCCTGACTGTTGGGAGATACAAAATAAACCACACTCTAGGCGTGAAATATTCGTTTGAGAAAGCCAGTGAATGAGAAGATCCAAAGACAACCCATGATCATTACAATAAAAAAACTGTAATGCCCGAGATTTAATCACTGTAATCAGACGTTGATTAATTGACAGAATTATGATTTCAGGAACCAGAGTAGGAACTTAAGTGGAGAAGCCGGGCGTCGGTGTATTATAAGTTAAGATGTTGGACAGAACATCTGGCGCCCGAGCGGTAGAAAAGAACCGCCCGAGCGCCAGTGCACCATAAGTTTATCACTCGGACAGAACGTCTGGCGCCCGAGCGGTAGAGTATAACCGCCCGAGCGCCAGTGGATAACAATGGAAGGCTCGGACAGAAAGTGCCGCGCCCGAACGGTAAATTTCAACTGCCCGAGCGCCGACAGAATGTGTGGAGAGTGAGCCACGTATCTTAACCATGCATGCTATATACTGTGTTCCTATCGACGTAGGCTACAACTGGACGTAGGTTTTGCTACGTTTTGATATGATTTGAAATTATGGTATTGTCAGAATCTGATTGATTCATATATGATGTTCTTGGCATGTTAGACATCGTATAATCGAAACCGGAGTGAAGAACAGATACCATATGAAATTGTTATGAATTTTGGAGTTGATTTGATATCAGAATTGATTTGTTATCGATTATGAGGTGTTGGGATTGATATCTGATTGATATGGTATTGTTGGGTACATTGAGATTACGAAGTTATACTGTTGAAACGGAATTTGATTGAATTCTGATTATATCCAGTATTGATTGAGTGGTGTATTGATACCATATATTGTGATGGCCAGATTGATATTGACAAACTTTGAATCAGAGACTTCGACTTAGTCAGAGTAACAGAGTGAAAGGTATAAATTAATGTTGAGTTGGGATTGCACAACTCGAGTGAGGTTTGACTCGAGTTTCCCTAAATCACATACTTTATTTTATTGCATTGATATTTGCAATTGATGAGAGTGATGTTGGTAGTCTATTGATTCATAGACAATGTATGTACTAGTCACCGGCGGATTCGTCTGGTCATCGGCTGATTTGCCTAATCACCGGCTGATTCGTCTGGTCAGTGGCTGATTCGCCTAGTCCTTGGCTGGTTCGTCAATTCTGCGGCCGATTCGCCCAGACACTGGATATACGAATTATATCGATGTCGTTTAGGGTTGATTCATTCCTATCGACTGAGATTCGATATATTTGTCAATATCCAGAACCGGGATCCCTAGATTAGGAATGAGTCGAGTCTGAGATGACGCGTCGATTGCGTCGATTCTGAGATGACTAGTTGATTTACAGTTTTATATCATTCATGTTTGTTGATTTGCTACATGTTAATGATAGCGGTTATATGCTTTTATATATGTTTTTATATGATTGCATGTTTACATTGTTTATACTGGGATGTATTTCTCACCGGAGATTCCGGCTGTTGTCTTGTCTGTATGTGTGCATGACAACAGGTAGGGCTGGATCAAGGTCAAGAAGAGGATGAGAGAAGACAGTTAGCGTGGAGATCCGGACTTAGGAGTATATCTATTACATCACCTGAGATGTAGTGAAGAGACGGTAGTTATTATGATTTACTGTTGTACATGACTTGTACTTAGATCTGGATAGTGATCTTGTAAATAAGATAAGACTTATTCCATATGCTGCGTACTCTCGTAATTTTAAAAAAAAAAATAGACCCTGTTTATTATAATTGATTAATTATTCCCAGAAAGTAATTAAGAATTGAATTAAGTTTGGGTCCCCACAAAAACGTTATGACAACTAATAGATATCTCAATCTTAGGCTCTCGCTGAACATAGGAAAGCAGGTGAATAAGAAGACCCCAAAAAAGCCCATAGTTGTTACAATTCATATAAGAGCTTGCATGCGACCAACTTCCGACTTTAAACATGTGTTGACTATTTATGTTTTGGTTAGGAGATTATAATTTTCGGGTCTTCAACTCGATATAACGTTCCACATCTACGATCTTGATATCAAATGAACTACACGTCATCAGTAAAATGTTAATAGTTACTCAATGAGCTTGGATGATACATATTAGTTTTCTTGTCAGCTATTGGCAGAGTCCTGATTCATCATCCCCTTATTTATTCTTATATTTAGGATATTTTTATCAGATTCAATCTCATGATGTGACATAATATATATATATATATAAACTGAAAAAGATTAATATTATTAATTATGATTTAGACAATGTATTTATGAAAACGTCTAACATAGCATTCCATTATTGAAGAGGACCATTATTACTCTATTAAATGATATGGACTGATATTGTTTCTGGCTTTTCATTTTCTCGGGCCATTAAAGATTGAATGCAAGTTGATGCTAAANTAATTAATTATATAAATTTATTATTAATCTGCACACATTTAATCCTTTTTTTTTCTTATTTCGTGACAGTTTACAATATATAATAACTTCTTTTAAGGTATATCTAGGAGATGAATTTGAAATCTATGAATTTCGATTAGTTTTATTGTTTGCAATGTAACAAAATATTAAATCTTAAATTTACATTTTACTTATTTACATAAATAATACAAATAATAATGAATTTCAAATGACATCATCATTGGGTGAACTTGAAATTCATCTTTATCAACATGAAATAATATATAAACATGTAAAAAAATGAATTTGAAAATTTATGATCTTATTTTTTTAAACAACAAAAATACATTTGAAATTTATATATTTGAAATCTATCGATCGAAACACAATATTAAATTATAAATATTTGTGAGTGCAAATTTTCCTTCATATAAATAAGAATTTTATTATTTGAAATACATATTAAAATTATATAAGCACATGGGGGCATTGAGTACCGCCCACGATAGTCCTCCACAAATAAAATAATCATTACGGTAAGATCATTTTATTCTAGATATATTTATCTTCTCTAAATTTTATTTAAGTATAATACATTCTTGACAAAAACTTATCTGAGACGGTTTCACGGGTTATATTTTGTAAAATAAATCTTTTATTTGGATTATCCATGAAAAATATTACTTTTTCTGATAAGAGTATTACTTTTTAGTGTGAATATCAGTAGGGTTGACCCGTCTCACAGATAAAGATTCGTGAGGCCGTCTCATAATAGACCTACACTATATTCTTATATTAATGTTATATTATATATCAACATATTTATTTTAAAATATTGTATAAACTCATTAAAATACTAAATATAATTTACATGATATCATAATTCCAAAACACAGTATTTCAATAATATTATTTCTCCCGACTTTTATCTTATATATTTTTTTATTTTAGTATTTAATAAGTCATTATTTTGATGTTCACATTAATATTTTTTTTTAAAAATATTTAAGCATCGACTATTTCTATATTAATTATTATGAGAAAATGAAGCAAATTGGGCAGATTCGATGAATACCTCAAATCTACGCCAGATATCACTCAAACAGCCGCCTTTGACGTGATATTATGTTTCACTGAATTTAGCCACATATATACATTTTTAATAACTATGATTGTATATGGTGTAAAACTTCATTTAACGTTATAATTTATAAATCATGTTTGATCGAGTAAACTATATTAGATAAATAATATACGACAATTAATCACATATTTGTTGGTCGATACTCGAGTGACCTAAGATGAAATAAATATGAGATAGGATTTCGAGATCGGAATTTAGTTATGCGTAAAACTCTAGCAAGAGAAATCCGAGCATTTTAATTTTAAGTGAAAGATGTCTCTTGTGATACGGTTTCAAAGATCTTTATTCTTGAATTGATCATCATATTTACAATAAAAAGTAATATTTTTTCATAAGTGACTTAAATAGAATATTTCTCTCATTCAATTGACAAATAAGACCATTTTAAGTGAATCAGATCACTTGTGAGACGATCTCAATGATATTTCTTAATGAATTTATCAATCATGTTCATAGTTACAATAAAAAGTAATATTTTTTCATGAATGACACAAATAGAATGTTTGTCTCATATAATTGATACATGAAATCGTCTCATGGTAAATTAAATATGAGAATAGAAATGATTGGAAAATGATACAACCGAAATTAAGTAAATGTTTTTTTTTTTAAATTCAGTGGGATAATCTTCCTAACAAAGGAAAAGTATAGAAGACAAGGAAACCCCCCACTTGCAACATAAGTATTTATTAGGTAGCAACGGCCCCCTACACTAACCCATTGACGTTAGCGATTAGTCCAACTAAAATTTAACTCTTTTAAATGTATATTTTAAAAGTTAAATACTTCGAAAATATGTGACGTCCAACTCGAGATACATAGATAAATTGTTCTAAGGGACTTACATTTCTAAGAGTCTCTTTGAACAAAAATTTTGGAGAGAATACATATGAAATGTAGTTATATGTAATTTTTTTTTCTATGAATATGATAATATCATTATTTTTAAAGTACGTACTAAATAAATTTTCGAAATTCGCAATAATATACAAATTATATAGATAACGAAAATTATAATTATATACACTTCTATACTATATTATTAAGTTTGAGATTCTTAGAGTAACTAATTTTTAGTGTCATGATCTGTTTTAATAATTATATATATTAATAAAATGTTAAAACTTTAACTTTAGTCACATGTAACTTTAGCGGGTAGAGTTTGTTTGTTAAACATCAAGTTGTATGTTCAATTCTTTATTTAGTCTTTTCTTTTTTTTTTCTATTTATTTTTTAAATTGATATATCAAAATTACAGTATAATCATTCACTGTTTCTTATAATTATATTTTTATTTTTATTTAAATATTAATCAAATAAAGCTTAAAACGGATGTACTAATAATTATAGTGTAAAATATTTACAAAAGAGGGCTCACGCCCATTAATTTTCCATTTGTCCTCCTTCCACCTTACTTCCAATGGATACACATGCTCCACTTTTAGTCAATATATATATATAATACATACACCTTCTCCATTCCTTCTGAGAACAATCTAATCCGACTCTCCCTCTGCACACGTCATGATATGGCCGTTGTCCGTGAACGCCGCCACCTCAAACTCCGTCTCCCGCTCCCCGAACCCTCCGAGCGCCGCCCTCGCTTTCCTCTCCCACTCCCTCCCTCCACCACGACTTCCACTACAACAACAACAACAACAACCGCCACCACTATCTCCGCCGTAGACCTGGAGAAGCTCCAAGTCATCGGCCACGGGAACGGCGGGACAGTCTACAAAGTACGCCACAAGCACACCTCCGAAATCTACGCACTGAAAGTCGTCCACGGTGACAGTGACCCCGCCTTCCGGCGGCAGGTCCTGCGAGAGGTGTCCATCCTACGCCGCATCGAATCGCCCTACGTCATCAAGTGCCACGGAGTGTTCGATATCCCCGGCGGTGATATCGCCATCTGCATGGACTACATAGACATGGGAACACTCGAAGCGCTTGCTAAAAACGGCGACTCTCTCAGCGAACAGCTCATCTCCAAAATCTGCCACCAGGTGCTAAGCGGGCTAGAATACCTTCACTCTCATAAAATAATTCACCGTGATCTGAAACCCTCGAACATATTAATCGACAGCAAGATGGAAGTGAAGATCTCCGATTTCGGAGTGAGCAAAATCATGCAGCGGACTTTGGACCCCTGCAATTCGTACGTTGGGACATGCGCATACATGAGCCCGGAGAGATTCGACCCGGATACATACGGGTCGAACTACGACGGGTACGCCGGAGATATATGGAGCCTGGGATTGACTTTGCTTGAACTGTACATGGGCCATTTCCCATTCCTGGCGCCGGGGCAGAGACCCGACTGGGCGACGCTGATGTGCGCCATATGCTTCGGAGAGCCGCCGAGTTTGCCGGAAGGTGCATCGGAAAGTTTCAGGAATTTCATCGATTGCTGTTTACAGAAGGATTCGAGTAAAAGGTGGAGCGCGACGCAGCTTCTGTCGCACCCTTTTGTCAGCAGTATCGGCCGGAAATGAAGTTTCTCCGATCAATCGCCGGGAATTTTGGAACCTCGCGGCGGAAGGCGTAGCTGTTTAGTGCATAGTGAAGCAGACTTTTCTTCTGGTTTAGTGTGTATTCTTCAATCTTCTTCTTCTACCGAATCTCTCTGTTCAGCAGACAGAGGATTTTGATCCATTTCAGCAGGCAATTACTGTAGAAATGGGGAGAATTAATAAAATAATAATTTAATCTTTCGTTTAATTATCTTGAATTTTGGTTAAAATTAGAAACTTGTATTCTTATCAGCACAAAACTCGATCGTATAAATCAATTTTGTGATATGATTTTTCAATTCGACTCAACAGCCTATAATATAATTTTTTATATTAAATATAGATTTGATCGATCCATCTCATAAATATATATATAAAAAGTCATTTATGAAAATTTGGATAAATAAAATATAATTTTGAAACAATAAACAATTTATCTAACAATAAATTCCAAACAAAGAATTTTGATGATATGTCTAAATAATTCACAAAATCAAACAACTAAACTTATATAAAGACTTGAATGGACTCAATAAATGAGATAATAAAAGATATATGATATAACGATTATAATAATTTACAAACTTCGTTTCATGTTTGACTTGAGTTTTATAATAAGTGCAGTTAGAGAAATAACAATGTCATCTTTATATTTCAATTTATCGTCTCATCATACAAGTGCAGTTAGAGAAATAACAATGTCATCTTTATATTTTAATTTATCGTCTCATCACACAAGTCAGACGGCGAAGGATTTGGAATAAACCAAGAATTTAAACACGAATCTTTTTAGACAAATGAATTAACATTTTCTAATTCAATAAATTGAAAAATAGAGAAAAGCCGGCTATCGGAATCGAACCGATGACCATCGCACTACAAATGCGATGCTCTAACCTCTGAGCTAAGCGGGCTAGGGAAAGGTCCTCTCAATGCTCTAACGCCCACACCGGATATGGACCGAATCTGAATTTCGAATTTCATTGGAGTCAAATAATCAAATTGAGCTCAGGGATTTCCATAGGTTAGTTTATGGGCTAATAAAGGATTTTTATCTTCGAAACCCGTTGCGCGGGTTCGTAGACTGGACCTCCCGCTTTCGCTATAAATAAAATATTGCTTAATAAGCAATACCATTCAAAAATTTATGATGTTGGATCATAGATTTACGACTATAGCCTATTCTTTTCGTTAGTTTATACAGTTTTCATTTCATATTCGAATTCCGTTCATTTGATTTTCTCCTCCCAAATTGAATTTTACAAAGAAATAAAATGGGAAATAATTTTGAATAGTTGCATAGATTAAAGAATCCAATTTGATCTACATTTCCTAATTAGACAGTATTATATTTTAACAAGTAAATAAACACCACTGAAAATTCCATCCTAACTAGCTTAGGTGATTTCTAAGCAGATTCCGATCCAATTAACCGGCGCCGGCGGTAGGCGGCGGCTGTCCCCACTTCCCAACCTCAATTATTGCGTGCCTTAAATAAAATATTACGCACGTGCTTTAAAAATATAAGCATGTAGTTTTCATTGTTGCCAGCTTGCTTGTTTTTTTGTTGTTGTTATTATCGTCACGGAGCTTACTTTAAAACACACAATTGATCGCCTTCTGAGGTTTAGATAGTTACTCGATTCTTGAACTTATGTAAGGTCCGAGATTTTATCATTTTACTCCGATTATTTAATTTATGAATTTTGGAATGTTGAGTCATATTCTATGGTTTTAAAATTTCATAGGATTGAAATGGAATTAAAAAGAGTTTTTGAGGGCTGAATTGCAAATAATGAAGAATTCAGGGGCTAAAGTGCAATATTGGATTTGAGTGGCTAAAGTGCAATATTGGATTTGAGTGGACACTTGTCTTTGCCATGTGTTTCGGATGTATATAATTTCATCTCCTTCAGCAATTCCAGGGAAGAAAATCGAGAATCCCATAGAAATTTCCTCAAGGTTCTTAATAGCTTAGATTTTTGATTTTGCAAGTACCGGCGATCCGCTTTTTAATCCGAGCACAGTTTTGAAATCCCCTCGTCAAGAACTACACAAGGACGTAAGTTTCAGTGATTTCTAGCATGGTTTGAAATTTATGCATTGCAGAAATTGTGATTTGATTATTATTATGTGTTCTGGAAATACTGGTAATCGTAGAATCGAAACCAGATCGAAAAACGGACCGTTTATGCACTTGTTATCATTTTCCAGATTATATCGATTGATATTGAGCAGATTTGAATTATGATTGTATTTGTTAAGATTATGAGTTGCTGAGGTTGTTTATTGATATTGAGTTGCCGAGGGTATGTCGAGATTGTACCCTTATGCCGTCAGGATTTGATTAGATTGAGATTGATCAATCATGACGTGATTTGAATTGTATATTAATATGGTACTTCTCGGATGTCATTCCAGATTGGTATCGAAGATTTTAAAGACAGAACAAAGCCGAACCCCGAGAAAAAAAAGGTATAATCAATGTTAAACCGGGAAGAATGACTCAAGTGAGTTAGAACTTGAGTTTTCATAAACCACATACTTATTTGCTATTGTTTTCAGTTATTTGAATTTATTGCATTGATATGCTTGTTCTATTGATTTATAGAACGCATGATTTAGACGATTGGTCTTGTGACAGAGGTGCCAGATTGTGATAGAGTAGTCACTGGCCCATTTCATATTGTCACAGAGGAGTAATTGGCGGATGTGCCAAAGTATTTGACGGATAGGTCAAGACACTGGATGTTTGGTTTATATCGATGTTTGCTTAGGAGTGGGGTTACTTATATTGCTGAGATTCGATATAGTATGCCAACGTCTGGAAAACCGGGATCCCTAGACTAGGAATGAGTCTAGTCTGAGATGTGGAGTCACGAGTTTATTTACAGGTTTATATTGATTCATGTGTTCAGATTTGATACATGTTCTTGATATCTATTTCATGCGTTTCTATCGATTATATGATTGCATGTTTTGTTGATTTATACTGGGATGTATTTCTCACCGGAATTCTCCGGCTGTTGTCGTGTTTGTATGTGTGCATGGCAACAGGTGGGACAGGATCATGGTCGAGGAGATGAGGAGAGATCGTGACTAGAGTGGAGACTACGGACATTGATGTAAATAGGGTTTGAACACTTGATAATTAGTTGTTGAACCTGAGTTTTAAATGGTTGTATGTTGTACAAGACTTGTACTGTTATACTGATATGTATATTAGATGAATTCCATTACGTTCCGCACTGTATATAAAAAAAAAATTAGACCAAGATTAATTAATTTGATCCAATTATCCCAATGACGATTAAGAAGATGATTAGCGTCCGGGTCCTCACACCTTATTGGCTATAAAGGAGTCGTATGTATTTTTTTGGTACGAGTCGTATATTGTATCATATGAAAAAAAAAAATTTGATCTCTTCCGAGTTCTTGGATTAAATATTGGAGTATTGCCTACATGATAACTATTGGTCTTACGTGCGACAGTTTGAGATAATAATATGAAAATAAAGAAAAAATTAGACACTGAAATTTACGCAAAAAACCCCTAAAAAATATTAAGGTAAAAACCACAGACAAGATGAAAAGAATTCCACTGTAATATTTAAAGAAAACACACTCTCTTAATACAAGAGAAGAAACATCTAACAAATATTATAGAACTAAGCACTCAAATGCTATATAAGATGAGAAAGAACTCGATGAAAGGATGATTTCAGAATGAGGGGAGGGAGCTCTATTTATAAAGTTTATCGTCCGTTTGAAACCGTCCATGGGCAGTTTCCTTCAATATGTAATTTTCAACAAAGCCTACCTATACTTAATTCTTTGTCTGTCACCAATAATTCTTCTGCCGACAATAACATGCACGAAAAACGAGTTTAGATGTTACACATAATGCGTTGCTTATACTCGCAACATAACAATATTTTTTGGTGCTCATTCTCTCATGCGCTATGGGGAAAGATTCCGAGATTGGAAACACATACGATACAAAATGTGGACTATGGTCTATGAGGAGTACTTTGAAATCGTTCCAGAAAACGGTGCAAATAACAAGAAGTTTTAATTGTTAATAAAACTGTATATTTCATTGTTTGTATTTTCTTTAATTGTTAATAAAACTGTATATTTCATTGTTTTTATTTTCTTTAAATAGGGATGAGATTTATTGTGAGATACAGTTATTCGATATATTTCGTATTGAAATATTTGATATATAAAATTCACTGATAAATTTTTAAAAAATAACACAAGATCATAGGCTTCATAAAAATAATAGAATGACAACCAAACATCCCTACAAGAATTCTGATATACCGATCGTGATGCATAGAGAGGCAACCGTCGACAAATGTAACCATTTGGCGACGCGCGAATGCTCAACGTCACTAAAAGATTGAATCGTGGTGGTAAGGTGAAGTTTTCCCAACTTTATTTTGGATCATTCGGCTGTGTAAAATAGTTAACGTGTCGCTGAAAGATAACCCGAGAAGAAAAAATTTGTGCGGTACGTGTATTGTGCGACTAAAACACGGCGCAAAAATGGTATATCATTCAACGATGCATTTCAAGCATCACCAAAGCAACTTAGTATGAGATAACTAAACCAGCGAACTGAAATTGTACATTCACTTTATCACTAAGGCCATGGACAAAAAAAAGCATAAAACACATTTAATTCTCATGCAAACAATTCAAACATGAATATATTGTTCTCCCATATCTAAAACTTTCAAGTCAACACAGTCAGGATTCCAAACAACAAAAATCCGACTCACCTTACTACTGAAGTTAAAGTTATGAACAACAAAAATACCTGGAAACCGAACCCGCATCAAGTTACCAAGAGTTTTCTGATCAAATTTCGATTCGAAAATACCAAAAACATCAATTGTTGTAAGTGCTCATAATTGAGTACTGGACACTCTTTTCTTTTCGAGGTTTGTGAAAGTCTCTAATATTCTAACATGCCATTTTCATTGAGAACTAGAGGTAATTTTGGGTTGTCGTCCCTTATCTTCATTACCAAAATATCTATCTCCCAATTTTGAGTGCTCATAATTGTTGTTTTATTAAAAAGTATAGCGAGTGATAATGATGTAACTCAAACTTTTATAAATATACAATAATTCAAGCACTACGTTTTGGTTGCTCTAGCAATCGGAGACAATTATTGTACCAAAAAATCCATCTCATAATAATTTCACTTATTGCAATCGATGATAATCGAACTAGTGACATTGACTCTGATATCAATTGTAAGGACCGTGTATCGTATTATCGTAAATCCTGTGTGATTATTGATAATTTATGAAATTGTCATGTGATTATGTATATGATGTATATCATGACAATGAAATTGAGAAAATAAGTATCGAATACGAATTGACGTGGTAAGAGATCGAGTGGAAAAGCCGGACGTCAATATAATACCAAAATCAATATTTGGACAGAACATGTGGCGCCCGAGCGGTAGAAAATGACCGCCCGAGCGCCAGTGTGGAATAAGGGGTGTTCTCGGACAGAACATGCCGCGCCCGAGCGGTAGTTTTTGACCGCCCGAGCGCGGAGCAAGTGACACTCGGGGGCAGAACATCTCGCGCTCGGGCGCGAGAATTCTACCGCCCGAGCGCCGAAGCGGTGGATTGATAAGAACGAGGTTTCTTTCTCATTTTCTTTATTTCCTTCGCTACAATTCGAGAGACACGAAAAATTTCGATTTTCTTTCGCCTGAATCGACTTCGAAACGCTGTCTAAACGCGAAACAAATTATATATATTTGTGATCGTCGCGTCGAGGGCTTCCGACTGAGGTAATTTTCTTCGAGTTCCAGCAGTTCTAAATATCAAAGTGCTGGAATAGCATTTATTTGAAGTTGAATTTCTTATATGTAGTAGAATAACCGACAAGAAACTCATATTCGAAGTCGGAATTGAATTATATTATGATTTGAATTTGATATGAATTTTTGAAGTTTCAAATGATATTTGAAACTCATATTAATGATTTTTGATTAGGTTATTGATTGGAATGAGTATGTTATTGATGTAGATAAAGTATTATACCGATATCTTCAGGCTACATCAACTGGAACGAAGAATTGAGGTATGTTGCGACCGGGTAACATACGACAGGTATCTGTATTATATGATATATGTCGGTTTGATTGGATTGATTGGAATGAGATTATGTGTCTATATGCCTTATTTGTTGATTGATGTGGCATACATGACATTGAGATTGAGATATCGATGTATAAAATAAATGTTTTGTTAACACACATCGTTTGATGCATACATCGATACATGACATGCACGTTGAGCTATGATCCTTGGATACCCTGATATGATTTGATTGGATTCTGGGGTTTGTGAACACAATCGCTATGCCGGTATTATATGACCCGTAAAGCATAGACAATTGTGGCCCCGATGATTGGATATGAGATTTGGGATTTGATGGCGCTTTGTCGACGCTATCATACGAGTATCCCTTATTGAGGCCGGTGTGCCAGCTCGAGCATTGATTTGATAGCGATTCGTTTGATTCTGACATGTGCTCAGTGGATGTGCATTTGACCCGATACCTCCACGACATACATGCATTGCATCCCATATATCATTGTTTAGATATCTGTGGTATATACGATTGGTTGTTCCATACGGAGCTTTGCTCACCCCCAAGGGGGGCTGTTGTTGTCTTTGTGTGTGGACAATGGCAGGTACTCTAGGATATCAGGAGACCGGAGAGGGTACTTCTGGAGAGAGTCACAGTTTGAGTTGAGGTTTAGTTGTTTATCCCAGTATATATATATGTATCTATATACCGAGGCATGTCCCGAGGATACCGAGGATATGATTTGTGGTTGTATGAGTTGTTTTGATTATGTGTGGGCATGTTTTATGTTGTGAGATGAAATACTATTTTGGGTATTCAAATAATATATTTTGGGCTCATTGTAAAGAAATTTTAAACTCGTTTTTCCGCTGTGATTAATTAACCATAATCAAATTGTGTTGTAATAACGATTAGGAGCTAAGGGCCCCACATCAATTGTAGGAACGAGTATTTGTCGCTTTAACAAAAGTTATAGCCGGTGGTAACAGTGCAACTCAAATTCTTTAAACCATACAACAACGTAAACAACATGTTTCGATTGCTCTAAATAGCACATACAATTATTCTTCCATATCCCAATATAGATTGTAATGGTTCGCGAAATGGAATCAGCTGAAATTCTTCTGAAAGGATGCCATGCTGTTTCTCAAAAAATAGCTTTTTTTTTTATATTTCAATACAGGGGCGGAGCCAGGATTTAAAATTACCTGGGGCTGGCTTCGTCTCACACTATGTTTAATAAGATAAATAATTAACTAAAAAATTTAAAATAAAATATATATAAATATCGACTTCATGAAAAACATAAAACAAGAGAATTTAATACCTTCAAAAACATGGAGCTAAAACACTACTGAAGTTGTGCACTTCGATTTTTCTTAGAATAAAACCCATTAATTATTAAATCGTTATCAATTTTTTCAACCAAATCCCGTCCGATGTAAATTACCATAGAATCTCCGAAAAACTATGCTTGATTCACATGAAAAATTTGCGCTTTATTTTTCTCAAAATCAAAACATACACTAGTTCATACTAAAAAAATTAAAATTCTATAAAATTTTTAGTATTAATAGAAATTATATAAAGATATAATAAAATATATAGTTACTGCATAATTGTATTATCATATTAGCTAAATTTAATATATTTGTGTGTTATTGTAAATATAGCCTAAAAATATATTTGGAACTTAAAGCTAATTTTAAAAATCAACTTACATTAAGTTTTTCAACATGTTGAGTAAAATACGAGCGAAAGTCAAAAGAGATTATATGTGTTTACAAAAGATCATTTTAAAAAATTACTCATAATTAACAAAAATTCTTCAAATTTGCATAAATAAAATAAACTTAACAAAACACAAAAATAAAGAAAAAAAATACAGAAAAATCAAAAAAGAATATATAATAAAATTTTAGGAAAATTTTAGGTGGGGCTGGAGCCCACCCTAGCCCAAGGGTGGCTCCGCCCCTGTTTCAATATATAGGACAATGCTTTTTTTCAAAATAGAACACACAATGTTATGTAATTTCATCTTCTTGTAATTAAAGAGTATGAACTAAAACGCATAGATGTAATATAATATCTATTCTTTTTATAAATTAAATATAAATATTACTTATATAAGTTATAATCTATAACAACTATATTAGGTTATTATTTAAAATAATAATAAATATATTAAGTATTAAAACTTTATGATAATTATTTGATCTTTCATGACATAGCAGTTTTCTTTTTTAAAATAACCTTTCAGCATAAATATAATTATTTTTAAATAAAATAAAACTAATAAACTAAAAATCCAATTATATTTTTAAATAATTACTTTAATCTGGTCGTATTTCATTAAAAAAATATATTATTATACATATATAATTAATTTAGGTGCAAAAAAAATCCTATCTTTTTTTAAAAAAACAGCACAAATCATATAGGAATGTGTATTAATAACAAGTAAAAATCAACACAAAATTACGGCGATATCGTTTTTCGAATTAAATTTGTGAGACGAATCTTCGACTAGATTCAAATCGTGAAATAATAATATTTTTTACAAAAAATTTATTTTTTGAGATAATTATAGATCGAATCAATCTATTTCTCGTGATAAAAAAAACATAGAATTATTATATCATAAAAGAGATAATAAAAAATTAAAGTGCACACGTACCCCCAAGGAGACATGTGAGGAGTATGAAAAAGAAAGTCAAAATAAAGCAAGAAGACTATTTTCTTGCGTCTCTTTCTGGTGCCCACCCCCTTTCAATAAAATAAATCCCTTCGGTTGATTCCAAGATATTCATTTTTATCCTATCTGCCAGCTCCGAATCTCAATAATTCCACCAGGGAAGAAGGAAAGGAACGCTTTTTTTTTTTTTTTCCATGGCAACTGCTGGATTGACTCATCCGATCAACAGCTCGGTTGTGGAGTTTCCGGTAACTTTGCGGCGGCAGAGGCATAGGTTTGGGTTAAGCAAGAGTCGAGTTGGGTTCGGAGTATTTGCTCAGGATGCTGCTGTGGAGCCTGATCTTAGTGTGACGGTGAATGGGTTGAAGATGCCGAACCCATTTGTGATTGGGTCGGGTCCTCCGGGAACCAACTATACTGTCATGAAACGGGCATTTGATGAAGGTTGGGGTGGTGTCATAGCGAAAACTGTAAGGCTCCTGTAATGTTTAATTACCTCTTTTGACTGATTGTATTGCATCCATTTTGTAGATTTTGATCTGTTCCTATGTTCTTGTTTTTTGACGTGGAAATTGTGATCCGCTTTCTCTGAAGTTTGTTTCATCGGCATATTTAAGATTTTGGTAGTGATAATCTCGGTATCCTTGAGGACTTATCGATCATGATCGAGAATAAGTGTGTGGATTGGAGGAATGGGAGTTGGTAGCAGGATTTGTGGTTAAGGAATGATTGAAAAATAACTTAAAATGGTTGACACTTGTTATCTCTGAACAAACGATCGTTGGGATTTTACGTCCCTTGGTTAATATTTTCCGATGGTGGTTTGGTGGTCCAAAGATAGAGGATTTGCATGGAGATCTATAATTTTTGGGGCAGTGGTGATGTTTATGTAATTTTGAAATTTTGTTCCAGTTTGTTATCCCATTTCATTGATGATTGATTTGTGCTCTGATCTCATCAATTTGCCCGCGGGATTCAGTGAAATGATTCAAAAGTAGCCACTTCTTAACTGTCTATACCACCATCCATTCAGACACATCTAAATGCAACTATGTATGTTAGGGGGAGCATATGACGCGTCTAGGTGAATAATGGAAGAAAAGAAGATGGTTGGATAAGAAATTATGGACCCCTCAATGACGAATGTCTTAGGATAAGCTCATTGGTTTTACCTAATATTCTATTAGGTGGAAGATTCCATCTTTCTTCTATAATACAATAAATTCGTATTATAGCTTATTCGGGGCAAAGCTTCTTGGCTCTACATTGCTCAATAGTCAATATTATGCTATATAAACTGTATTCGTTTAAAATCTATTTGGACTAGTGAGATCACGGTTCCATTCAAGTTGAATTTTGTTGCTGCTTCTATTGAGGGAAAGTTTACTTATTATGCACAGGTGTCCCTTGATGCTGCAAAAGTTATAAACGTAACTCCTCGTTATGCTAAATTACGAGCAGAAGCTAATGGCTCTGCAAAAGGACGAATTATTGGGTGGGAAAATATTGAACTCATAAGTGATCGACCTCTAGAGACTATGTTAAAAGAGTTTAGACAGTTGAAGGAGGAGTATCCAGACCGGATACTTATTGCCTCTATCATGGAAGAATACGACAAAGCTGCATGGGAGGAACTCATTGACCGAGTTGAGCAAACTGGAATCGTAAGATATAGTCTTGGTTCTTTTAGGTCTAGTCAAATATCTAGGATTTATTCTAGTCCCAATCTTAAGTGTATGGAAGGTTTCATCTTTCTTTTTTGGTTTCCAGGATGCAATTGAAATAAATTTTTCATGTCCCCATGGTATGCCGGAACGTAAAATGGGTGCTGCGGTTGGCCAAGATTGTGTATTGTTGGAGGAAGTCTGTGGATGGATTAATGCAAAAGCCACGGTACCAGTTTGGGCAAAGATGACTCCGAATATCACTGACATCACACAGGTTTCTTTGTTCTTTTTTCCTTTCTACCACAATAAGTGCCATATAAAACCAATTTTGTTGACGCATCTCTTTTTGATATACTGAAACTAATTTTATGGTGAATTATAATATTTTGTTTTACAGCCTGCTAGAATTTCTTTGAGGACTGGATGTGAAGGGATTTCTGCGATTAATACAATCATGAGCGTCATGGGAATTAATCTTGACACATTGCGACCAGAGCCTTGTGTAGAAGGGTGAGTGTTTTCGCTTTGTCTAATATGATTCGCGTCACCGGTTAAAATTCTGTCTTCATTTTCTTAAACATTGCGTTCAATGCGAACTTAGGTATTCGACTCCTGGAGGTTATTCTTCAAAAGCAGTCCATCCCATTGCACTTGCAAAAGTCATGAGCATTGCACAGATGATGAAGAAGGAATTTGGAGATAAAAATTATTCACTTTCCGCCATTGGTGGAGTTGAGACGGGCAGTGATGCAGCAGAATTTATCCTTCTTGGAGCAGATACTGTTCAGGTCGCATGGCACTATTAATATTTCTAACTAGTTTGCTGCATATAATCATGGAATTACTTCCATGCATTAGAGGCTTACAGAGAATTAGTCGGGGGAGAGGGACAAGGTGGATTCAATACTTTTTGATGCAATAAACTTACATTTTGTTTTTTGGAATAACTCTAGGTGTGCACGGGTGTTATGATGCACGGATACAGTCTCGTAAAACAGCTTTGCTCCGAGCTGCAAGATTTCATGAAAAAGCACAACTTTTCATCCATACAAGATTTCCGGGGGTATTCATTCACTATCAATTTTTGACACACCTAATACATATCAGCATGAAAATCTAATAGTCCCATGGTTATAATGCTTTAGTTTTATCACCTCTTACCATTTATTTGATCAGGGCTTCACTTGAGTACTTCACGACACATATGGATTTGGTTAGAAGGCAACAAGAAGCCATTCGCCAAAGGAAGGCCGTGAAGAAAGGTCTGCAGTCTGATAAAGACTGGACTGGAGATGGCTTTGTGAAAGAAACAGAGAGCATGGTTTCCAACTAATTTGGCAAATAAAAGTCGAATCTTTCATCTCTTATACCCAAGAAAAATAAATGGCCTCAGATTATGTCTTGGCTGATCTGGTTTCTTCTTGAATTTCTGTACAGAATCGAAATCGAAACTTTGGTTTCTTCTTAAATTTGTCTATACAGAATCGAAGTCTAAACTTTCTTTGTAGCTTTCTAATATTATGCTTTGATTCTTAAAAGATATTCTTGTTTTAAAAGTCTTTACCTCGTGATATTTGAAAGATGTACTTGGTTGTTGGGAGTAAACAATTCAAATCCTTAACATAAGATCACTTATGACTCGTTTGAAAACCTTTTTCAAAATAATGATTTCTAGTGTTTTGGCTATCTTTTCAAGTGATTTATGATGTTTTTTCAAAAAAATTCTTCAAATGGAATTTTTAAAAAAAATGTAAACAACTCAATAATGGGCAATTATTCACACATAGGGCATATAACGAAATCATTATTTAAATTCTAAAATTGATTGATTCGTGCCGCTTTTAATGTTGCAATTCATTATTATGAAAATCACTTCAAAAAATCATTCAATTTCTAATGGAATTATTAAATTAGACTTTGGGCTTGTATGGAGATGCATGTTTGAAAATAAAAAAAAAATATTTCGGAATTAAAAAGTTATGTCTTCGATTTTAATTGTAAATCATCATAACCTCAAAACCAAAGCAAGTAAAAGTTCCCTGCATTAAAAAACTCAAAATCAACATAACACAACACCATTAATTATATCTTACTATCACTCATTCACCTCTATATGAGAACAAAATTATGAACCTATTCAATGTTAGTGCCAAAATATATATATATAAATTCTTGAACAACAAATCCACAATCTGCCAACTTCAGCTCGTGTTTCTTTCTCTAATTCTCAAAACTTTTGTGTACGACAGTTTTCAAGGCATTTTATTTTGAATCTGTCGATGGATGTGAATCAGGTACTCAACATACGTCGGCACGCTGCCTATCTTGTCTTCTACCATGTAAGAGAAGAACGCCGCTCCTGTAAAGAGAGTGGATCTGAGTCTTTGAAGAACAATGATGGACAGAGACATTGATATAACTATCCAAAACTGAAATAAGTTCGTGTCGAAAAAGAATTATGAACTGAGATAACTGGCTGAATCCCTTAGCATTGTATCTGATTTTGCTCTAGTTCTTCAAATGTGTTGTAAAGTGCAATTCAATATATTAAAGTGCATGTTATTAGGTTACCATTTTGAATGCTAAAGAATTGATAGATTAAAAAACTCAGCAAAGAAACATTCTACATGAGAGGTGAAAAGCAATAGTTTTCTGATATCTCGCCATATATACTTGCCCACAATAAACAATTATCACATATTTGTACTTTATTCATCAAGTACACTTAATTTTACATCATTTGATTCCTCCCTTTATTTTTTTCTTTATTTTTTCAAATTTTATTTAGGGAACCGTTAATGGCGGATAATTATTTTTGAATCACTAACCTGATGGATCGCCCTTTCTGCACAATCTCAAGCTGCAGGGATAAGAAAAAGAAAAATAAAGTAAAAAGGTGCAAGATAATACTCTGATGTGTCACAAAAACCAAATTACTCACTGCATCATTGTGACAACAACAGGTTAAGAAATACTCACCGCAGATAGGAGCATCGCTGACGCCGTATTTCATTTACTATGGAATTCACCTTCTTTGACAACAGATTGTCTTGCTGCTGCAGTACAGACTGGAAGGAAAAGCGCATGAACTTGACTTTGCTAATTTGTTGGGAAAAACAGTGAACTAATGCGTGTAATGTTATTGATGTATACTTCATTTTAGCTAAATGGTCTTTTCAACGTAAGAAATAGGTCGGAAACATATTAGGTAGTAGAAAATGTGGGTGTATAGAACACCCACCAGCAAATAATTCCACACATGGTGAAGGATCAAATATGTGTGTTTGGGACGTTGCCGCTATCTTATCTTTAAAATGTGAAAATCTCAATAGTAGAAAATTTGGTATCCAAAGTGACCAATATGCATGCTTCCAAATTGCAAATCTTAAGAGTTTTAGTAATGTCATGCACAATAAAATGAGAATGTTTCCAGCAATTACATGTGAGAAAATACCTGATTGGAAATTTCTGCAACTGACGAAATGCCAAACAACTTTTCTAAAATATTTGGCTGAACTGAATCACCAGCATAAATATAACACTCTTCACCATTCTCAAGAAGATATACTCCCTCGTCAAGAACATTTTGACCAGAAAGTGGAATAGAAGTAGGAATAACGGAATCATCTGACTCCTGACGATTTGACATCAAGATATGAAAGCAAGAGCATATGTCATGACCAATAATGACTTGTAAGTTGAACTTCTTACCTTCTCATCAAGGTCATGAATGGCTATCATTCTAGGGTACACCAACGGGATCACCAAAGGAGTAGGTAAAGAGGATACATAATTAATCCAAAAGGACCTATCATCAATTCTTCCATCAGAGCGTAATCCACTGCTTTTAAGCAAAGCTGAAAAGGACAGAAAGCAAACACAAAAATTAAAGCGTGCTAAATATTGACTGATTAAGAAATTTAATAAGGAATCCCATAAAGGAAATCGAACAACAGAATATATATCAAAATGGTATTTGTAAATCCATTGAGAAAATTAGGAAGCTTAGCGTTTTTATATGTTCTTGTAACATGAAACATACCAAGAATGTAGAGAGGCAACAGTTTAAGTGCTTCAGGTAAGATAAGCTGTCCAGCAGAAGATACTGTAGCACAGAACTTTCGATACGAGTATAAAATGTTGACACAAACATTTGTTGCTTGATCTCTGACTTGTGCTAGAGGAGCGGAAGAAATTTCATTAGCCGCTGCGAGATGAGAAAATCAGAGCAGCAGAGTCAGAATGCCGTAAACCTTCAATATTCAGAACAGCGAATTGAAGTGACTGAAATGCATCAACACAACTGAGGAACCAGCAGGGCCTATCATCACTTCAAAAAGGATAACTCGCGAAAAAGAAGTCATTCCAAATCATTATTATTCCAGATTCAAACATGTAATATAGAACAATATTGTTCAATATTCTAGAGAAAACAAAGACAAATTAACTAAAGCAAGTACACAAAATTCATACTGGCAGATCACCTTGTTTCAATATACAAGAAAATTGGGCGTCCAAGTCAGCAGAACGGAAAAGATTACTCAGAATACTGGTGCAAGGCAAAGACAAGGTTGAAATCCGGATCCTTCTTTGGCCATACACCGTGGTGTAAAGAAGAGCACACTAGCCATCACAAACATTTTAGATGATCAATGATTGATTATTCCAACAAAGCACAAGGGAGAATAAAACTAACTACAAGAAATCTTTGTTTTTCTGGAAACTAATAAAAAAATCAGGAGAACTTTAACTCTCCAGGTAGGAGGGATTATTGCAGAAAATTTATACCTGAAATGCACACTCTGAGCCTTCCTGCAATTTGTCATCATGTTTTAGGGTCACCATTATTGCTTTGTCACAGTCGATCTGCAAAAACATTGAAAGAAAAGGAGTTTGTCCTGGATCAACATAAGCTATTCCAAAATTGAAATCTAAGGATGAAAGGTAGGAACAATAAGCGTTGCCAAATAGTGATAAACAGTTGCAAAAAAATTCTAGTTTCCAAGCTAAAAACGGACAGACCAGCCTGCTTGTCAGCGTTTTAGATATTTATTTCTTTGTTTAACATGATGCATTTATCGAATAATTTTCACAGAAATATGTTCCACATTTTTAATTAGTAAACAAATCTTATTATGCTGGGCATGCTGTCACAGATCTTAAGCCTACACTCAAAACAATGTCATCACAGTGACTCAAGAAGCAGAAAATAGCTAAACAAAAATTACACTGCTTAGGAATGGCTGAAATATGTGATTTTTTCCTATTATTGTTGCTTGGTAGTAAAAACTTAAAGAAACTTCCATCTGCAGCACAGAAATAACAATCGAAAAAGGGATCATGCCATGTTAACATAAAATGTCCAGTGATCAGTTCGATAGACAATGATGACAATGGATACATCAAACACTGCCTACAACTTCTATTTCTAACATGTTGAGACGTTAATCAAAACCAGGATCTTTACTTAAAATATATTTTGAGGGGAAAAGAGAGACATACAGCAGGTAGATCAACATCTGTTGGTATGCGCTTACAGAAATTACCAGAATATTCTTGAATTTGAATACCCTACACATAAAATATTTTTTTCCTTTGTCAGCCATCCATCAATTAACAACTCAACAATATTTGTGATCCTTTCCATAAATGACGAGCTTAAAAACCCCAGACTAATATACACTCACCTGGCTGCATCGAACACGCATCACAGCCTCAAAGCCTTGTGGCCTTGTGATATTCCATCGAAGATCATTGTAAAGCTTAGCTGGATCAGAAACAGCTGAGAAAGGATGATAATAGTACACCTGGGAACAAAATTTACATTTCAAAATAAAATCTGAAATTTAAAGAGAGAAATCTATTTTATTCAACTCAGTACATAATATTTTAAAAATATTACAAAATTCATGCACATATCTAGCTAGCATTAATGATACAGATACAGGATCAATAGTTCATGTCATCATATGGATAAGAAACAATATATTCATTAAATTACCTGTCCTCCTGTAGTTCTTGGAACAACTGAAAGAGAAGTAATATCAACATATGTTTGTGTAGTAATGAACAAGTCAACGGAGACCTGAAAGTGTTCAAAAACTATAAATATAACAGATATTAAATAGAACCAAAACTTAACAATAGCAGAGATTAGGATTAGCAAATATCATGGATTACTGGGATAAAACATTCTAATGTCACCTGGTACTCTGCAAATTCAATGGCCATGGTTTTCAAACTTTTGTCTGCCGGTTGGAGTAATTTGTGAGCCTCCTGAATCCAATCCGATCACCATTTAAATTAACAATTGATATGCGTCTAGATGTAACAAACTATAAGTTTTTCATTCTCTGTTAAAGATGGAGCTAACCCAACTGACAGACATGTCAGACAACAGACCAAATACCAGCTTGAAGAATCAAGTTGTATACTGTATACCCCGAAGTCCTTCAAACTTTAGCACAAATAATGAATTAAAAGATACGCTGACAAAGGAACTGTAGTAAATCACATCTAACTGCAAGGAACTTATTATCTAATGCCGTTCAATGAATGAACAAAATCATCTACTCTTGTTCTAATAATTATATTCATTATCAGTCAAATAATGGTGAATATCAAGTATTGAAATACTAAAGAGCCCCTTAGCCAAATGACATAAATATTCGCTACCTGAAGTACCCTCATTCCTCATAAACTATGTAAAACACAACTATCCAATTTTTAAAAAACCAGATGAATGATTCAAAAAAGTGGGAGGGCAAAACAAGGTTTTATGATTACAATTCAAAAGTTAAAGATGAAAAAAAATAAGAATCAGAAAACATGTAATATCAGTCTTAGACCGTAAATTTAACCCTGGCTTCCATTTAAAATAGAATGTCAGAAATCCCCGTGACCCTGTCTAAAGCACTTTTTTATGCCTAATATCATGGTATCCAAGCTTGTTTGTAATTATTATTTTAATGGCATACTGCGTGGCTGTGCTCAATTTTGCAGGTAATGTAGGTGAAAGTGTCTGAAAATAGCACAATATCATTACATTCAGACTCAATGACATAACTACAGTATCAGCTGCCATGTTAGGAGGCTACAAGCCAGGAATGGAAGAGGAACAAAATCCTTAAAAATAGATCAAAACCATAGTATCATCCTAAAAATTATAAATTATTTCATCCCTAGCAAGAAAAGGCAGACTGTAAAATATACGCCAGCGAGTATTTACCGATGAACAAATACATCATCACAGGATACAAAAGAGGGGAGAGAGAAAGATTGAACACATAGAATCTACCTTTTCTCCTGCTGATACATTAGTCCTGCCCTCAGCTTCTCTAGTCGCAAGGGATCCCATGCCAATTGACGGCAAGACTGAGAATCAAATTATGAAATAGGTCAGAGCGTGAATTATTCCATCAAAACGAGAGTCAAGAGTTACAAACACGGAGCACACAAAACAGCCAAAATTAACACAAGAACTATATTCAAAGATAAAAGGTTACCAATTAAAAATACATTGTTTTCACTACTAGACTATGACAAAAACATGAAAATCAGAATCTTTTACTTGGAAGACATGATAGTTTGGTATCATATGGTATTTGGCTTAAAGGAGGCGTGTGGTGCTTGGGTGTACAAGCAAATAATTTGTTACGGCATATTTGTTGCTTGCCTGATTGGAAAACAAGAAGTTTGCCGCCAGTGCTCTTCATCGCCAGGAAGGCAGCCTAAAGAAAAAAAGGAATAAAACATATAAATTTTACATACTCAGGTCAATTATCAATTATCGAATGCCAAGCACAAGGCCATGAGTAAATTTAATGAAACCGTGTCTTTTTTTAAGTAACGAAACCGCATTACAATTGGCTTCTAATGGATTTCCCATGAGAGAGATGCTTTGCCAGAAGTTGGTCCCTCATATTCCATAACCTGCTTATTTTTATAACTCATCCCAACAACTCTATTGGCTAATGAAAATAAAAGTAAAATGCATGTGCTCTCGATTACCATATGTTTGCGATATGATGCACTTTAATACGTTCCCGATAAAATTCAATTCAGTGACTTAATGATTCAGCAAGGAACTGTTAACAATATATCTAATATCTAATATATTTGAAGATGTGAACTTGCCTTTATTGCAGCACCAAAAGCTGAATCGGCAGTTCTATTATTCTGAAACATTGTAGGAATGCTGTCCAGCAATATCTCTAAATGTTGACGACACTGCATTCACCAATATTATATTAAATCATTTGGGGTCTTTTTAAAAATAGAAAAAGCATGAGTACCCTGGTCGTGAGTCATGACTCTCCCATATACATTAACATTTGCAAGCGCAATACAAAGCAAGTTAAGAAGTGTAAAACATAAAGACATCACAAGAAACGGAATGAAACATAATGGCAAGTGACAAAACCAAGTCAAATTTTTTCACATATGAAAACCGCAGTTGAAACAAAAACAATAACAAACCTCAGAAAGTGGAACAACAACATCGCTGTGAAGAGGAGTATAGACATCTTGCACATCAGGAACTATAAGCATTAATGGCTGCAATAAAACACGACAAAAATATCAGTGTAGCGTTCATGGCAGCAATTATCGTGCCCAAGGGATAAGTCATAAGGTGATTAACACAATAAGCCTAGGGACATGGTATAAAAAGCAATTAAAGACAATGGCAAAGATTGATATATGCATATTCTATGAACGAGGCAGAAGTGCAGATAATGTACTACTGACGAGACAATATGCTCAATCTAAAAAAGAGTGCTGATAGATCTGCAAGCAACCTGCTGCAAAGCACGTTTTAGGTTGTAAAAGTGGATGGTGGAGTCAAATGTAGCGATGCCCACCATTGTTCGTGGACCCTCCTGAAAAGAAAAGACCGTCATCAGCAAACTAGCAGAGCTTTCTCTCTCACTCAGCCATATGCCAAAAAACAACAAACCCTATTCCATTTGTGTTCGGTATGCACTGTTTTCAAAAGGTCAATTTCAAGAAAATATTCAATGCCAAAGCAGCTTTATGGAAAAATAATGGGGCAATTTACTTTGTATCTTGACGTACAGTCACCAAACAAAGTTCTAACGCACAAATAAACCAAGCATGGACTCACTGGAAGATCAACTATAACTTGGTTGATAGCACTGCATGCCGCCGCAGTGGCACCGGTTTGTATGGCATTCAAGGAAACATCAATAAGGAAGAAAAATACTGCAGGCATAGGATCTCGGACCTGAAATTTCATGTGCACAAACATCAGGATCACAGGAACAGGAAGCTTGCTTAAAACAACAAGACCAAGAGCCGAGAAGTCAAATTCAGAAACCCTCTCGAGGTTAGCTACTTTAGTCAATAAAAACATCAAGTCCTTCTGAAGGGTACAGGACTTTTATGGACACTTCTACGAGATTATTTCTCGAGACAAATATATTATTTACAACGTAAAATTTTGAGATAATTAATTTTGCAGATTACTACTTTTTCTATCTGAACTACTGATACCGGCTAAATTAATCACAAGAGTCCACCAGAAAGTTTAATTCTCATTGTCAGAGTTGTTTATTGAACCTAATACATGCCTAATTTCAACTCAACTGTCTGATCTAAATGCATATCAGATACACAGATCTTCATTCCACGATGTCAAATCCCCAAGAGTATCAGAGTTCTTTATCTCGCCTATGTATGACTCAACTCGATTAAAAGTTCTACCCTTGATATTTTAGCATCAGTAACTTTCATTCCCAACCAAATCCCCAGCAAGATCCAAATCTAGTTCTTATGCATTACTAACCATGTATTCTTTAGAAGCAACAAAATCAACAGTTCCTCTGCATAGCTCGGGCCTTTCATCCGCATCTCGGCGCCGCCCATCAGGACCTAAGTTGCAATGATAATCGCGTGGAGTTTCATCCGTAAAACCTGGTTAAAAGGTGAAAAACGAAAGTAACAAAACATCAGAGTTTTTGTGGGCCAACAGCTGAAAATGTATAAATGGCGGCATAAACATAGGACTCAAACGACATTAACTGAAATAAAAAACTTCACACAATGCCATCTGAAGAAGTGATTAGCGAGAATAAATTTAGGGAACCAGGGATTTGCATTTTGCAAAGCTGGACCCATCTGTGTCCCCCCAAAACTAACAAAGGCTTCACACAGACATCAATTCAATGAAGTAACATAATATACCTACCAAGTAAAATGAGAACCCACCAACGACAACAAGTAGATTACAGGAAAATGATTTCTTACCACAGAAGTTGCAAATGAAACGTCTTCCTTGATCAATGAACTTCATAAAAGGATTGATGTATCCTTTGCAACGAGAACATCGAACTGGACCATTTTCCCCAAAATCAACCACCTGCAGAACATGGGAATAAGACATAAAAACACTAACAAGTTTATGCTGTTATCTCAAGGAGATGTCAAATCTGTCGAATCAATCAATCAAAACTGTGGCAATCAACTTAGAAACAGAATTAGCTCCAAGTTTATTTCAACAGTCGTTGGGTTCAAGTAGGTATTAAAACCCCCTCAGCCGAAAAAGTTCATTCATAAGATTATACCAGATCAGAACTATGATTATTATCCTTCTCAAATTTCAGGTTGAAATGAGGTTAAGAGAAGAATTAAGCAAAAACAAGCCACCAGTATATAGGGCCATCTAAACAGGTCAGCATCCTGATTCTTACCCGCAATTTTTTTTTTAAAAAAAGGCATCAAGATTAATTGGCTCATACAGATAAATTTTGATACTATCTTATGAAGAGCATCTAGAAACTTTATCAATTCACTTGTATACCAAATTAGCTTAGTCATCTAGAATCCCTGAATTATCTTTTTCAGGTGAAATCCTTGAGAACTTAAGCAAGGTACCTTCATAATTTGCCAACAGAACAAAATGAAACAAAACATAAAAAACAATAATGTTTCGCATTACTTGGATGGCCTCCTCAGATGGATGTGGAAGAGCTAAAGGCTGGACCAACAAAGCCAACTGCATCGCAGAAGTTGACAAAAGATCTACAGTGCATGGAATCTAATAAAATAATCACATTACCTTCAGTTAGTCACAAATGCATGCTTATGGACAAAATTACAACTAAACGCCCCATGATAAAGCAATAAAAACTGAAAACGATAATAAAAGGTAGGCACTAGTTGCTAAAGCCTTTGGTTTTTCTATATAAACAAAACTAGGTTTTAAACCTGATTTATCGTACACCTCATGTAGCGTGGACTGCAGTTCCCAGTGTCCTTGACTATATAATCACTTGTTGCAGGCTTGACAAAAAGACAAAACAAAGAATCAGGGGGAAAAAGCAAACTTGCAACGTCATTTTACAGTTTTAACAGATCATATCAACTTGCATTATAATACTAGAGAGAAACTATAGCAAACCGTAAAAGATTCAATAGAAAAAACCATGAAAAATAAATCAGTACTTCTATTTGCTGGAACATGGCTTATTACCGGAGGAGGGTTTGCCTGATTACCCTGACGGGTCTCATGCAGGATTACAGCAGAACTTGAAGTTAGCCGGGGAATTTGATTGGGGTCAATTTTTGATTGCGCAGTTTGATTCAGGGCCATAGATTGATTTTGGAGTAGTGGTGGGCCTGGTGGCATTCCATACATCTGGGGTTGTTGCATATGACCAGAAACTGGAGGAGATGGCGCCACCTATAAATCAACACAAAATTCAAAGCGTAACTTACATAATCTGTTCATGTAGAGCCTTTTGCAAAACTAAGAGCTTTTATAATTCATCATCACTAAACAGCCATAAGACATGGAAAATGCTTTGTTGAACGATTATTCGATTTCACCATCGGGCCCAATGCTTTATGAAATGAAGTGTCATCAGGGTCCATTTGTATTACCTCAAAGAAGACCAGAAAAAAATTCCTTGAAAATTATTTGATGAAAAGGAGATGAGCGACATTTTACTCTTGTGAATTATACTTACATATATGACAGTGTCAGTCAAGTCACTTCAAGGAATATAAAAATATTGGTATAGCTGGTTAAGGGAAAATTAACAAGTATACTTCTAATCAAACATATCCCATGAAAAGATATATGACAATAAAAAAATCATATAATATTAATAAGCCCAATTAAAATATATATATATATAGGGAAAAAAACTATGAAAGGTAAAAATTAAAATCTACAAAGCCAAAAGCTATTAAACATTGTGGTTTTCCCTGCAAGGGAATGGCCTCGAAAAAGATTAATCAACTACCTTCAACCACTCTTTTCTTTAAAAAGGTAAGGGATACAATTGCAGTCATAATTCATTCAGTTCCCAAGCCAACGTGAAAAATAACAAAAGAAGTGCAAGCTACCTACCATGTGTTCCTTGCATATAATTCGTACCAGTACTTGATCTAACCATCGTACAACTTCTGAAGCCCATTTCATTTCCCATTCAATAATAAAAATACAAGCAAAGCTGTTGAAATCGCTAAATCATCCAGGTGGTTGGTTCAAATAGTGATACTGGTCTAACTAGTTACACTTAGAACTGTGTCAAGGTTTAATCTCATACTAATACTGCAAACAGAATAGCCAGAAATTAAATTTGTCAACATCTAAAGCCCCATATTTTCTATCATTGCAGTTCTTCAGGTTCTTCTTGTACACATTTCACCAGCCATATAAATTCACTCTACTTAACTTCTAATGAGTTTTAAATCTGGCAATGGAGCAAAATAAGAAAATCCAACAAGTAAACAAGTTTGCAAGTAGCAGCATAACTAGCGAACCATGGAATCAAACTGACCTGTTGCGGTTGTGGAGGCCATGTCTGCATTCCATAAGGAGAACCTGAAGATTGAAGCATTCCTTGAGGGGCTGAAAATGGCAAAGAACCTGGAGGAGGAATCATGCTTTGTGGTGGAGCTGAAAATGGCAAAGAACCTGGAGGAGGAATCATGCTCTGTGGTGGAGCAGAAAATGGTGGTGCTGGTTGTCCGATGGCAGATGATGCAGCAGAAGTTGGTGCACCAAAGCTGGGATGCATTTGAAGAGTCTGAGAAGATGGCCCAGATGACAGCATTGTTGGTGGCTGCTGAGATCCAACTAACGGCCTTGGCATACTACCCATGGCAGGAGGGAGCTGAGGTCGACCTTGACTCAGCCCTGGTGTAAATGCAGGTGATCCATTACTGGATGGGCCAGAAGTGGCCATATGGTGGGGTGGAAGGGCCGGGCGTGAAGTTAGGGGGGAAGAAGGGAAAGGTCCTGGGCGAGGGCCAAGCCCTGAAGGTGCAGGAGTAGCTGGTCCACCAATAGAAGATGGTAATGCCCCGGGTGGGGGAGGTCTTGATGCAAAGGCAGCCTGTGGTACACCTGGTGGCCCAGTAGGTCTAGCAGACACCGGAGATGGAGTGAATGTAGTTTGAGCAGGACCAGCAGGAGGAGCCTGGCCACTTGAGAACACACCAGGTGGGGTAGGGCCTGGCCTGCTTCCACTAAATCTTGGGGGTTGTTGGCCAAATGGTGTAGCATTTGGAGGTCTATAGGCACCACCACCAAGATTACCAGAATGCTGTTGATTGGATTGATTTATTTGTAAATTCTCCATGTTATTAGCGAGTGCATTAGGGTTATAATTCGGGGGGAAATTCCCCTGCCTAGGCCCCCCTGGAGTTGCCATTGAGAGTTGATCAGGAATCTATAACAATCTTAAAAACAATAAAACTGGATCTTTAACAAAACCACCGCCTGTAATTCCAACCCAATCCAATCCAATCTACAAACACCAAAACGAACAAAGAAATTAATAAATGAAAGAACCAAGATGCAAAATTTTAATATCACATAAATCAGAAAATGAATAATTAACGAAAAGGAATACCTGTAATGGTGACCAAAATTCCGGCCCGTTGTGAGAAGAACGGATCAGTCTCCAGCCACACTCCGATCTGATGAAACAATAAAGAGAAAAAGGAAATTGTTGCATTAACACTCCAAACACAACGACATCGATAAAAAATTCGTCAAGATTTCGACCTTAACAACTGGAAAACACGATTGGGATACCTAAATTCTGCTTGAAAATTGTCGGACCTTCGCAGTTTGGGGAGAAGGGGTTTAGAATTTACTAAATTAATTAATAATAATATTTATGGATCGCGGGATAGGGTAAGTGTGGGGAGAGAAACGGGTGAGACGTTGAAATTCTGCATGATCTCCAAAAAAATTCAAGTAATTGCCGTGAAAATTCCAGATTTAAATTTATTTTACTTTTCCAGGTTAAATGGAAATTATTTCATAAGGAAATCTACCAATTAAGATACTATCATCACTGTTAGGTGCAATAATTATCCATATTTAGTAGAGCGATCGAATAGTAATACTTGAGCTGATGTGCGGTTTAAAAGATTTGAGTTGAACCATTACTACTAGCTATACCTTTTGATAAAGCGGTAAGCACTCGATCATATAATAACATTTATGTTTTTAAATTAAATAATAAAAAATTAACAAAATATGTCCTTTGAAAACTTAGGAGTTTTTTTAATTACCGATTACTAGATTTGGATTGATCCCTGACCATCCGATATAATCTTTTTTTCATTGAATCAAGCGACCGGCTAGAATTAATCAAAGCAACATGTGCTTTGTTGCGAGATCTAGATAACGGTGGATGATATTTGAATATTTTGAAAGATATATTCTCGTATAGAGATCAAAATTTGATTAATCTTGAATCTAAAGATATTTGGATCAGTCAAAAATGGCTATAGTTTATTAATTCAGCCTGAACATATAAATACCAATCGAGATAACATGAATTGGTAGTTGACTTGGAAATTGAAAATGCCACAAAAGATCAGGAACTTCTTGTGGAGATCTTTATCTTCTTGTTTGCCTACTGGCTACTGTGGAAGCTCTTCCATCTCGGAAGGTTGGGATTAAAGAATAGTGTCATATATGTCACAATGATTCAGAAGATGAGTTTCATGTTCTAGTGGCTTGCACTTTTGTGCGTCATATTTGGAGTTTGATGGATTTTGGAAACAATCTCACATCTCTATTTTCATTAAAAGCATCGTAGAATCACATTGTCTTTCTCAGATGTTGAACTTGCAGTTTTTTTGCGTGGAACATTTGGTAGAATCGCAATGACGTAGAGTGGCAAGGTAAATGCAAGCTAGCAATTGCGATTTATTGTTAAGCTTTACTCGATCTTTCTCAAAAACCAACGAGAATGTCATCTAATGCTCCTCAGTATTTAGCTTCTCAAATGTATGCTAAGCACTGGTCTAGACCCTTGGAAAATGTGCTAAAATGCAATGTCGATGCGGCCGTTTTTCCTAACTCACCAACTATGGATTATGGTTGTATCCTTCGTAACAACCATGATATTGTGATCGGAACAATTTTTGGGTTTTTAACAGATAATTTCACTCCATTAATTGCTGAAGCTTTGAGCATTCGAGAAGCACTTAGCTGGCTAAAAGAATTACAAGTTGATCAATTCATTGTTAAATTTGATGCTCATATCATTATTGAGTCATTGAATTTTTGGATACCGATTTTTCGTGTTTATGTTTAATAGTTGAAGAATGTAAATTCTTACCTAAGAATTTATCATCTTGTTTTTTTTATTTGTATGTATAGATCAACGAATCAAGCTATCAATACCCTTGCTAAGAAGGTCGTTTCTGTATCTATTCCGGTAGATCAAGGATTCTTAGTTATAATACATCTTTTTAATTCAAAAAAAATTTAAATTTATCATATCAACGAATCAAGCTATCAATACTCTTGCTAAGAAATTCGTTTCTGTATCTAGTCCGGTAGATCAAGGATTCTCAGTTATAATACCTCTTTTTAATTCAAAAAAAATTAAAATTTTGAAAACTAAATATAGGTGCAATTTTTGTTAATATTGGCTAAAATAACTTTTATCTTATATCTATCAATATTAACATTCGTTATTTCCTAAGCGGCTACATATTATNAACAGCAAAAAAAAAAAAAAATATAATAATAATATATGAAAACTACAAGTTTTATAATGCTAAAATATTAATGGAAATGGCAGCTCCGTCAGCTGTGGTGGTTCACAGGTTGGATGGGATTGGATAATGGCCGCTCGAGAGACTGCGCGGCGTCTCTCGCCGTGAGGAAAAGCTCATCCGCCTCCTCTATTGGCAATCAGCAATGATCTGTCGGCAAGTTGTTTCGAAATCTTCAACTAATTTTGATTATATTATTTAGTGGTTTGCGAAGGAGTGGTCTGTTGATTTGAGTTTGATTTTTGTTTTGTACTGTTGATTGAGTTTGATTTTTCACTCGTCGCGAACAGCTGTAACACGAGATTGATCGGCAGACTGATGAATTGGACAGGGTTTCATGAGTTGGGGCCAATTAAAAAAATAGGAGTGAGGGAGAAAGAATTTAAAAAACAAGGATTCTGACTTTTTTTTTTAAGAAACAAGGAGTTGACTCGTAGTTATTACATTAACTGCAATTAAACTCTTTAACTTAATTAATTCTCCTCTTTTTTTCTTCTTGGTCGACACACATCTTTCCCCAATTAAAATTTACGAGTCACCTACCCTTTTTTTCCCAAATTGGGATCTGTCGACCAAAAATCAATTTAATCGACCAAAAATCTACTTTGAGAAAAAATAAGAGTACACCCAGAAGAATTGGTCGACCAAAATTAAGTTGGTCGACCAAGATTAATTTTCTTGGTCGACCAAACCAAGAAGAAATTCTTCTTGGTCAACTAAAATTTCTTGGTCAACTAATTTTAGTTGACCAAGAAGAATTCATTATTATGTCAGGTTTGTTTGTTTTTTTATTATTATTTCATCTTGGTCGACTAAACCAAGAAAAAATTCTTCTTGGTCAACTAATTTTGGTTGGCCAAGAAGAATCCATAATTATGTCAGGTTTTTTTTTTTTATTATTATTAATAATTTTTGTCTATTCTAATTATTTTATTCTCTTAATTTTTGTTGAATTTTGTAGGATATACCTTTGGGTCGACCCGAAAGCAAAGCAACAAGATCGACCCAAAAACAAGGTCTACTTTGTGTCGACCCGGCTAAATATGTGATTCATATGTTAAAACATGTAATATTATATAACATACTTGTGAAATTGTGATTCATATGTTAAAACATGTAATATTATATAACATACTTGTGAAATTGTGATTCATATGTTAAAACATATAACATAATTGTGAAATTGTGATTCATATGTTAAAACAACATGTAACATAGTTGGTTGTGAAAATTGTGATTCATATATTAAAACATGTAGCATAGTAACATAATTGTGAAATTTGTGAAATTATGATTCGTATGTTAAAACATATAACATAATTGTGAAATTATGATTAATATGTTAAAACATGTAACATAGTTGTGAAATCGTGATTCATATGTTAAAACATATAACATAATTGTGAAATTGTGGCTCATATGTCAAAACACATGTAACATAGTTGTGAAATTGTGACTCATATGTCATAACATGTAACATAATCATGTAACATTATAGAACATACTTGTGAAATTATGTGATTCATATGTTAAAAACATGCAACATTGATCAAAATTGTGTAATTATCCTTCAAAATTAAGTAATTATCGATCATATTTGTCAACCAAACATTTTTGGTCGACCAAACATTTTTGGTCGACCAAGCTTGGGTAGACCAAAAGCTTGGTCTACCATGGTCTACTCATTTATTTTTGGTCGACCAAGCTCTTCATTTATTTTTGGTCGACCAAAACAAGAGCTTGGTCGACCAAGCCTCCAAGCCCAAAGGCTTGGTCGACCAAGCTTTTGGTCTACCATGGTCTACCACACATGGTAGACCATGGTCGACCAAGCCTTTGGTTGGTCGACCAACCAAACATTTTTGGTTGACCAAACCTTTGGTTGGTCGGCTTGGTCGACCAAGCTTCAATCCAAGCTCTTGGTCGACCAAGCTCAACAAGCTTGAGCTTGGTCGACCTAGATCAAATCTTGGTCGACTCAAATAAAATGTTGTGTAGATCTACGACTTGTAGGTCGACTCTTTTTTCTTCAAGCGAGTCGAAGAAACAGAACAATAAATCGAAATAAACGTTAATATTATCATATTTTTGTCAGTCATTTGTTCGATTGAGTTTGCTTAGATTGGAAGGATCTGTATCGAAAATTGATGGGAAGAAAAAGACGATTTGCATGGAGAATCGTCGTCGGAAAGGAAATGAAAGGAGATCGACGGAAGAAAAACCTAGTTTGAAGTCGACTGAATGAGATGGATAGATTTAATGTTAAAAATTTAAGTTAATGGTGTATTTACACTTAAATAAAANTTGGTCGACCAAGCCTTTGGTTGGTCGACCAAGCTTCAATCCAAGCTCTTGGTCGACCAAGCTCAACAAGCTTGAGCTTGGTCGACCTAGATCAAATCTTGGTCGACTCAAATAAAATGTTGTGTAGATCTACGACTTGTAGGTCGACTCTTTTTTCTTCAAGCGAGTCGAAGAAACAGAACAATAAATCGAAATAAACGTTAATATTATCATATTTTTGTCAGTCATTTGTTCGATTGAGTTTGCTTAGATTGGAAGGATCTGTATCGAAAATTGATGGGAAGAAAAAGACGATTTGCATGGAGAATCGTCGTCGGAAAGGAAATGAAAGGAGATCGACGGAAGAAAAACCTAGTTTGAAGTCGACTGAATGAGATGGATAGATTTAATGTTAAAAATTTAAGTTAATGGTGTATTTACACTTAAATAAAAGGACATTTATGTAAATTGACTTGTGGATCCTTTTTTTTAAATAAGTCACGGTCGAGTCCCATTTCCCTAAATTTCCCCATGAGTTGTGGGTAGCTCTCTTACTGTTTGTGCAGTTCCTGTTGACTCGTACCTCACTAGGTAATTGCTTATTATTTCCATGCGCGATTAATTGTTGGTAACTTTATGATTTGCATGGGTATGCGTGGGATGAGGCCAAATATCGGACAATGTCACCTCTGATTGAGGATGATCTTTAAGGTATACTTGCTCATCAGGAGTTAGTGTCCGCATTGGTTTTTAGTGTATTGACCACCGACAATACTGCATCTAAGAATCTCGTCTTTTGGATGTTAAGTTTATAGATATGTTATATTTACTTATTTAGTGAATTCAATATGTTGATTAAACTGCATAGTCTTATAACTTAACTGTTAGACAGATGTAAAGAAATTTCAAAAAACATATGTGATTGATCAGAAATGACATTTTCTTTTTATATCAATTTTTTTTTATCTAAACTGTATATGCAGATAATGGAATCTCTTAAATATGCAAACCAAAAGAATGATACAAATGTTGATACTTTTCTCTTTAGATACAAAAAATAGCCGAGCAAAATCCATATTCAAATACCACATATGAAATCTCTTTAGATAAAAATCATTCAATTGATTTTCATATCATAAGCTCCTAAGCCGTCGTTTGCTTGTGTATATTTGTACATACCTTTGCTAAAACTGAATTAGAGAATAAAATTTTTATTTTGAGGTTAAAACTTTTTGTACTCGCCATGACTATGCAACCATGTTCATTTAAGGCAAAAATAATCATCTCCAAACATACTCTTTTGTTAACCTTTTTGGTTCATGAAAATGATTTTTCATAAACTATACTAGTCCCCACCTAAGAAATTGAGCTTTTTACATTTAAAAAAAAACTAAAATATGTGACTATCTTGAAGTTTTATTTTAATCATCTGCCATCTTCATGTCTCACCTACACTCAATTTTATTTTGTGAACAAGACAAAATTATGGATATGATCAAATAATTTTAATTTTGTTCCGGGAAACTATGAATATGAGAAGATTTGGAATCTTGTTGATCAATTCGAGACCTTCTTGTTGTCATGGTTAGGCTTCATGCAGAGATGGAGCCAAGGGGGAACGGGTGGGTGCGACCTCCCCCCTCAATTTTTTAATTTCATTGATTAGGGGTCTAAAATTACTTATATTTTTTTAACCTTCCCTCCTAATATTTGTTTTTGCCCCCTAAAATTTTTTTTTAAATTTTTTTGCCCACCCAACCTTCATTTCTGGCTCCGTCCCTGGCTTCATGGTATTTCTCATAAGGGATTCCCATACAATTACTTTGTATTCATCATCGTACTCGCCGAAAACACTTCCCAAGATGAAAGATATATCTCAAGTTGTTAGACAAATTGATCATTCGATGTGATAAACTCATTCGAACATCTCCCAATCTAGCATGGCCATGTGGGATGAGTTATTATAATCACAACTCTTTCAAAATGTGACATGCTCTTCACGACCTAACACATCAATCCTCAGGTTTTGGGACTCCAGAGGTGGTTTTTTTTTATGGGTTTAAGTGTTGGCTCGTGTTTACGTAGAAATTTTTTTAGGTAGGTTTGGTTTTTAGCAACCATTTTTTACTCTATCCTCTCATGACCAAGCCCACACATTTGGAGAATTCATAATGTGGCTTTGTGAGCTCATTACTGATCTCCTACAACTAGATTGGGATTGTATATTACAGTTATACTGTTTACTGATGCCAACTTATATCAACATCTTTTTCTTTCTTGTATCTACAAACCAGGGGCAGTCACACACATCCTCACATTGTTTAAGTCCAACATGCTTGCTTATTTTTTCATTTTTCGTAATATTTTTTAGACATGAGTGATATTAGCTAAACTTTTGGCACCTTCATAGTAGAGTATATGGAAAAGCGAAAATGATAAATTAAATGGTAAAGTATTTAAATTTTGCAATATATTAAAATTTTCAGTTTTATTCCTACATCTATAGAGTGCAACGATATTTTGCCTTTTATGTAGGTTTATCAATTTAGATTTAAAATTATTTCAATAATCGATCTTAGTCCTACTGTTTGAAAGTCTTAAATAAGGGATTTTTGATAGGAAAATGACGGCAATCGGCCAAGAATGATCGGAATCGATTGATGGATACCCATTGTAGTGCTAAAATTGACAGCCAATACAAATAGGATAAAATTTTCAAAGCCCTATTGATAAAATGATGGTCGATTTCCAGGTACTTTGTTATTGCAGCATAGCTGTTTGTGACCTATTCAATTTGGTAAAGCCACGTGACCTTATTAGTTTAGAACATGTAACACTCTACTCACATTCGTTACAAAGTATTCTCAAGGATTGATTATCAAGATATGAGACATTAGTAGCGTGTGTTGTAAGTACTTAGTACCAATCCTAAAGCAGTGTTATTATCTCTCAATTTTTCCCTGTCGATTGCATAAAATGAGTTTGTCTTCCAAACTTGTAAAGCACATGTACGTATTGTTTTCTAGCCAATAAGCTTGAGAAGCATAGAAAGAGATGCATCCTATGTCAGACTTGGTAATTTTGGTTTATGAGGCTATGTGTAACATGTTCATCACTCGTAATTAGCATAATCTGGTCAATAGCTAAGTAAATAAGACAACTAAGGCGCACGAAAGAAATTTCCAATACTGTAACACTATTTGTTCATGATGTTGAGAATTTTAGAACTAAGGCGCACGAAAGAAATTTCCAAGTTATAAACAATATCATGTGTTGTTTTATTCTCTTCTTCTTTTTGCCTGTTATTAGATATTTTTTTGTGGTTTGATATATATTCTTGATTTTGAATATGATATATTAATGCAAGAGAGTCGGAAGCAGGAGCTTGAAAACTTGATGCAAAATCAGGAAATATTAAGAAGCTCTCTGTTGCAATGGTACTGCACCAGTTATGCCAGGTATCTTTTTATGCTTTCGATCATGTAATGTCATCCTTAGGCTTATTTGGGAATCATTGTTTTGCTGACAGTTTAACTGAAGAAATTGGAACCTGTCTTGTCTTCCACTAACGCTGACTTCATTGAAGTCATCAAAACCTTCCTTTTATATTATATTATATTACTTAAGGTGGATAAGATTCCGCTGTTTTTGGATATTGTAACTTGATTGGTTGTTTTCACTTTGCTTAAAATGCTTTTATGCTTTTGGTCTATTTCTTTTCTCTTCCATGTACACATGGCTGTTTTATTTGTAAAAACTCCAATGGATGCATTCCCTTAGCCTTAATTGGGACTGTAGTCCAAAGGAGAGAACCCACTATGATAACATACTAATATTATCACCAAAACAATGAAGTTCATCCGTAACACTTCTTATTGAACATCTACGACAATTATTGAGTGTTCAGCACAATCACATCTGTTTTCAGAATAAATTATATGATTCAAAATGTTATTGAATGTGGAACAATTTGCATGAAAAGCTGAGATGAGAGTGCACTCACTGTTTTGTACTGTCTTCCTAAATCTTACCTTATGATGTTGCCACCTCTCTGAGGGAGCTAGGCACAACTGCTGTCCTGAAATTCCAAAGCAATTTGTTAGTGGCTACTCATTGATTTCAAGAACCTGCAAAATCAATTAAGTTTAGAATAAAGTGCCCATCTCATAATTAGAAAAGTCTACATAGAGATTGAATGATGCTTATAGTAGTGATATGTCATTAAATAATTTCATAAGGTGCTCAACCGTTTTCAATTGCCGACAGGACCAATTGATATTATTATCTAGACAATTGGTAAGTTATAGATTAGCGAAAGGCTATGGGACACCGATCCTTGATATTTTTAAATATTCGGTTCTATTCAAAATTGGTTTTGCCTTCATTTGTCTCACATAGGTTTTTAGCTCTTGGATGCATTTGTGTGCAGTGTGTCTTTAGTGAAAGCATTCTGAGATATGGTCTGTCTCCGTCTTTTTGGGTATTTGAACTGCATATCCAATAACTTTATACTAAACTCATTTTTCCCTTTTTTCCTACGTAGAGATGCTAATTTCAACTTTAAATTTCTGTTCTCAAAGATCACATCAATTTTCTATTTCATTCTGTTTGCACCTTCTTTGAAAAGTGAGAAGAAAGTCGGTTTCAAATAGGTAGACGTCTGGTTACTAGTGATCTCTTCATTCATTTTTGTAGCCTATTTTTGAGAAATTCTGGCAACTTGTAACATCATGGGACGACATGAACATAACTACCTTTATTTAAGACCGAAAATGTATTCATTGCACATCACCTCATTAATTTTCTAGAAAACTCCAAGGAATGGAAACAGATGCAAGTTAAACACGTTCCTCGTGAAGGAAAAATCTTTGATGGTCCCTGTATCTTATCTACTACTCTTGCTCTCTTTCTAGTTTCTAACATTTATGTTACGTGTGTAGCTGCAGTACATACTGGAAAACTGACAACGAATGAGGCATGGGTGCTTTTGCAGGCGAAGCAGATGCACATCCCTGCATCTCCTTCACCATGAATCTTAATCGAGCTAAGGTATTGCCAATGTTGCTGTGCCTTTGCAGAACCCATTTGTCATTTTCATGGCATTCAAAATGGCTTTTACTCAAGTTTGTACATTAGAGTAAATTGTCTTATTATTCGTTACCTATTGGAAACAAATTCTGTCTGTAAAATTGACATTCCCATCAAATTTTTGATGTCCTCCAAAATCATTATGAAAATTCTTTTTGTCAAAAGCTGGTTCGACGAATAAGCCATGCACCCCAAGATTCTTGCGTTGTAACTTGTAGATATACCGAAACATGTTTGAATTGTTCTAAATGAATCTTTCGATATACATGCATGTATACGTATGTGTACGAGTGCGGATACACGCACTAAATGAATCTAGTCTAGCTATTATATTCTGCAGTTCAGTTTAGCTTGACTCGATCTTTTTTGTAGCATTTTAAACCAAACAACTCACTGTTTACCCGAGCCTCCAAGAGACAGGTTATGGGATGGAGTAAAGGAAAATGGATAATTGTCCATTTTTCAGCAAGTGGTGCAAATTGCACAAAGAAGACAGAAAGTTTAAATGTAACAACAGAGAAATCATTGTGGGAGTATTTTGACTGGAACACAAAAATTCTGAGTATCTGTCAGAACGAGCCTCTGCCTTTAATAAAACATGGCATGTTCTGAAATATTTATTCATAGACATTGAATATATTATGTTGTTTTCTCATTTTGATAGTGCCACAGAATGTCACCTAGCTAGCTAGCTGCTGCAATAGCTATTATTTTATCAAACTCATCTTTTGGTCCATACATATACATATTGTTGCCTATGTTTTTTTACTAATTTACAAAGCAGTTCCTACTTGTAGCACTGAGGTTCTAACAAATATCTGCTGGGATTTCTCTCTTTTTTTTCTTTTTTTTTTTATGGATTTTATTTAATCAAACACTGCAACCAATCTTAGCCTTACATTATAAGCTAATCTACACAAACACCCACAATAAATGAGAGTCAAGTCAGGGATTTTTTTTTTTTTGATATTTCCTAAGCTATGGGGTGGGGAGGGCTCGAACTTGAGCCACTTACATGAAGAAAGTGGGTGAGAACACTTAAGCCAAAATCCGGTCTCAAATCAAGGACCTTTTAAATCTTTGAATCATGCATGCATATATAACTTTACCAGTTAGGCAAATGGTATAAGTCCAGTAATTTATAATTTGTTGTTCCAAGTTAGATCATCATTTGATGGAATCAAAGAGCAGTGGAGTAAATTTTCGATTCGATCAAATTTATATACTGTCAAAATAAGCTGTTTAAAAAAAAATTGGGTCATCTGACTTTATTTTTTGAAATCTTATTTAGGGATTTCCAAATATCAAAACATCTCATAAATTTTATTAGATCCCAAATATATAACTATAAAATTGAATATTTGCGTTATAATTTCATAACATAATATCATTTTTAGGAATCACTCAGATGTATAAGTATTTTTAAGTTTCTATTGACTTATTATATCCAAAGATTTTATTTTTAAAGTAAAATTTTAATGTTTATAAGTTGTAAAACAGTTAATACAACACCAACTGAATCATTATTTGTCCGAATAAACTAACGGAGTGTTTGGTAGGGGTGATAAGGTGTGTTTATTTTTTTTAACCCCACCTTATCTCTCGTTTGGTACGCTTGATTATTTAACCAAGTCAATACCTCCTATGAATGATTAGGTTATATTAGGTAGGTTAAAATAATACCTCCTCACCCCTAGGATTATTTATCCAACTCCTAATCCTTCATATTTTCCAATTTTACCCTTCTCCTATATCGAAACTCACTTCCACTTCCCGCCACGACCGCTGCCACCGACCACCGACCGCCACCGCCGTCGACTGCCGGTGGATAGCCGCCGGCAGCCGCCGAGAACCAGTCTACGTCGGACCATCAATCGTTGCCGCCGACCGATAACTTCCGGCCGGCCAGCAGCCGTTGACGTCGCTGACTGCCGGCTGCACCGACGTTGCCGTCGGACCGCCGCCGCCGCCGGAGTGGAAGAAGAAAAAAAGAAGAAAGGGCAATTTTGTCCTTTCATCAAAAAATTCAAAATTATCCTAATTCCTACACTTAAAAATCTTACCAAACATAACACCATATATTACATTTCTACGATAATCATTTTCTTTATCATTTACTTACTAATCATTAGTTTATTTTATCCTCCAAACTAAACGCAGCCTAAAAGATAGACAATGAATTTTTTTTAAAAAAAGTTCAAGTGGGATAAAAACCTTAGTCCAGATTAGGGAAACCCATACCTTAGAAGCAATACATGAGGACACCACCATATTAAATGTATGTCACATTCTTCTCCCTCCCCTCCCATATATTGGACCCAAAATTCAAGAGACAAGCTTATTCAATATCTCAAAATCCATCACCACCACTCCACCTCCATCACATTAGAGCCCCGGTGGGGCCGCGGTCCCATCGGTTGCGACCCTAGGCTGCACCCTTCCAACACTGGGTTACCCTAGCCCGGACCCATCCGAACCGACATTTGCATGGGTTGGTATCTGATTTGATATTCTCCCATTCTTATCCCTCTCTAGAAAATACATACACACATCCATCGGACGAAAGGATACGTTATACGATTTAATAGATTTGAGATCGAGGCGACGAACTTTAGGAAATTTTAACATGAACGAGTCATATATACAATATGCACATGCACTTTCTATTTGCATGTGCTAGACAATTGCCCGAAAAGAAATATTATTTTTTTTATCTATTTGTTAAAAAGTGTACGTAGTGTTATTTTCTCAATCAGAAAAAATTCTATAATGTCACTACAAAATACACTCTATGTCATCTTTGAGTCGCATTAAAAAATAATCATGGGCTTACAACAAATATCATTCGGTGCGTATTTACTCTATTTTAAGTATGATTATCTAACAAAAACAATATTTTTAAAAAAGAAAAAAAATACCATGATCGATTATACGAGGAAATGACATAGAAATAATCGGACACAAACTTATCGACTAACAATTTGTCAAGTTCATTAAGAGTTATATGCATGATGTATATTTTGAAAAAAATTATTGAATTCGACATGTTACTTTCNTAAAAATATATAAGTATTTCTAATATTAATTAATTAATTTCGTAGCATGGCCACGATGGACATATCCAAGTTGACTAATGAATAAAAAAAGTGGCTGATAAGAACCATACATGGACATACTATTTTACATTGTTATGTGACATGTCCCATCATAATAAAAAAACAATAACTATGAATCGAAAATTTATATCAAATGTCTCCATAAAATTAAATAATATAAGTGTAGAAATATAATCAACGAGTATTAAATCATATTTCCTTTATTCAAATTTGGATGCAACAATTTTCTTTCAACACTTCCCTAATTTAATTTCATATAAAAGGTAAGCAGATCAATTCCATATTGCTCTCTGTTCTAAAAACGTATGATCGAACGTTTGTCGTTTTATCAAAATTTATAGTTGTAATGATATAACTTAAATCTTTTAAATCGTACACTACTCAAGCGTGACGTTTCGGTCACTCTCTTATCATGGATCTTTATTAATTGAGAATGGATAAGATATATTGGGGGCATTAGATGTCTTAAAAATTTGATTGATCAAGAAAATGAGACACATGGTCAAGAGCTAATGGTAGCCATTTCACCTGACACAAACCTTCAAACTTTAACTAAAAAACAATTTAAGAAAATTAAAATGTCTGCTGTTGATAAATACATTTTTGGACCAAATGGGTATATATTTTATATATTAATTTATATGTTGGATTGCCCCAAAAGTGAAATAAAATAGATGTGGTTATTATTCAATATTGCTTTCTCTATTATATTCCTCTTATGGATAGTCTATTGGATTCTTGTTCCCTAATATGCCAAACATGGGGTCAAGAATTATAAGCTAATAATCATTATCCAAAGATTAATTTTATGAGATTTACCATTTTAATCTAAATGATAACCTCCCAAAAGTTATAAGTATAAACATTCAAGGACATTTCGACAAGAGATCAAGCTTTAATTTACTCGATTAAGTATATGATTGGTGAAGTCACGACTTAGTGTATGTTACCCGAATCTTGTCCGAATAATTTTTATATATAATTAGCTCTTTAGAAGAGTATACGGGTATTTGATAGTTTGCAAGGATTTGATTAAAAAATTTATAGTCGATGATAATAATTATGTTTAAAAAATCTCTAAATAGAAGTTGAATTGATTATTTTTTGACGATAAGTTGTCATCATTAATCGACAACAGCTTTTTAAGAAATATATAAATAAAATCAAATAGATGAAATTGTGGGCCTCCTCTATGGACAACCATGTCCGCCTACATAATTTCCCTTATTTTTTTAAAAAAAATTGCCTCATTTCTCTTCCATATAAACCTCGCTAGGTGAATGTGGAACAAGCATATATAATCAATGGACAATAATTTTTTGTTCAATTTTAATAATTTTTAATTATATGGCATCGGATATTGCGCATCGGATATTTCAGCAATATATATGTGATGCCATCAACAATTTTCGATATCACAACATCATTTTCCGATACCATGTCAACATTCTATAATAGAAAAAAGAATTAAAATCAAAACATAATTTTAATAACAGAATTCACAGTGAAACAAAGAAAAGAAATACAATAATATTCATACATATTTTCATGATTGAGTTTAAATTTTTTTTAAAGTACTGATAATACATACAAGATAGGTAGGACCTAAATAACTTTATCAGCCAAGGTAGGAATTTGTGCTGCAATATTATTGGTGGGGAGGAACAAAAGATCTTGAAAAAAGAGATTTAACATCCCTTGCTTGGTGTGGTAGTAATATTAATTATCAGTACTCCTATTGCTTCCCACTGATTCTTGAATTTGCATCCCTTTAGTTATTCATCTTGTTCATTGGCCATATCGACAAGAAAAAAGAATCGATGCCCCTTCTTTCTTGGAATAATGATCTTTAGTATCTTTTCTTGCTCCTTTTTCCTCCATCCACTCGAATTGATCCTAGTAACATAATGTTAATACAAGAGGAGAAAACTAAGAAACATAGCCAAGTCTACGCATGCATTAACTGCTCCGTATCCGTCATCGTTTCATAAAATCGTAACAATCACAAGTTGTTAAACGACTATTAACCGAATTAAGTTGCTGTCATTTTTATTTAGGCTAAAATATGTTATATAAGGCAGATTTTTCCCTTTAGATTCAATNTATACAATTTTGATATGTTGTTCATCAACCATGCCCAACTAGTGGTAGACAATATATCAAAATGTTTATATATATAGATTAATTAAAAGTCGTGTGACAGATTAATGATAAAAATAGTTGAGAAAGTGAATGGTTGCTAACCAGTTGCTTGTAGGGCATGCATGTCTTGATTTTATATTACTAAATTAATGAAATGAAAACAAGCTGTAGCTGAATCCTGCGGACTGATTCATAATCTTTAGTCTTGGGTCATCCACTTCCATCAACACCACTGATCTGTCACCCTATAATATATATATATATACACACACACATATAAGTGAAGATTTGGTATGATAAATAATTGTTGTTAGCTAGAAAAAGTACCTCCTGGGGAAGTGTATTCGGAATTTGGGGTTGTTGAAACACAAGAGGATTATCATCCAGGATAGGATAATTTTGTGGAGTTGTGGGGTTGCATTGTTGCACATTTGGTAATGGAGATGGCAAGTTACTTAAATTCTGCATGCATTTATCAGACAGAAGAGATAAATGAAATTTGATGGAAATTAAATAATAATTAAATAATAGGAAGAAATTATAATAATGACGATGACGATGATAATAATAATATCGAACGAGGATATTTTGTGTAACCTGGTCAGGTCTAATCATGAACGAGTCCAAGTCCATCCCAAAATCATAGAACGTAGGATTCAAAGAAGCAAGTTTCATCGAGAGGAACTGCAAATTGTTGGTTAAATAATTGGTTTATTTATTATTTTTACAACATATAATTGTTACAATTGAGTCTCGAACTTCAGAGCTCGTATCAACGTGTATATGTGTAGTGGGTTTTTAGAGCTAGAATGATTGACATATTAAAAATTCTTACCTCAACTTGATTTTGGAGGGATTGGACATAATTGATTATTTCATCCAACATGAGGGCCTTTCCAGTCACCTGTTCACCAATCCAACCACATGAATATGGCACCAAAAATAAATACAAAATAAAACAAAACAACACAAACAAAATGTGACATTGAATATTTTAATAATACAGACAATTAATCATATTATGACAAAAAAAATTTAAAAGTTTGTCACCTTTTCACAACCAGGAACAAGAGTTTGGAGCAGTTTCATTCTTTCACTGATTCTCTCCCTCCTCACCTGATCAAATATATATATATATATATATATACATAAATAAATAAATATATATATATATAACTTAGGATTAAAAAGAAAATTAATTTTTTTTCAAAAATAAAATTTGGAATAATAAATAATATGATACCCTTTCAGCAAGGCTGTGGCTATCTGTAGCCTGGCCCCTTCTAGCCCTTACATGAATGTATCCTGTTGGAGCTTCTTCTGCTTCTTTCTTCTCAATTTTCTTGTCTTTCTTCTTTGCTTCACTGTTCTTCACTTTCTTTTCCTTCTTACCTTTCATTTCTCTCATATCCTACACATAGAAAATGTTGGATATTCAAGAAGTTTAATCGACCCAAAATCATATATACTTTAGTGTGTGTGTGTGTGTATATATATATAAACGAAAACACACACGTCTTTATCCCACTAAAAGAGATTTTAAAGAAATGTTGCAAGAAAAAGAGTAGTGAACCTTGACCTTGGACTGAGCAGTATTTGAGGAAGAAACCTCTTTGCATTTCCTCTTATTGGCTATGGGATTGATGGGGTTTTGAGGAACAAGATGCTTGTTACAATAATTATGATCATCATCACAATTAAAAAAATGAGTGACTATGGAGGAAGAATCCATGCTATTCTTGTTTGTTACACTGAGAACAGAAGCCTCATTATTGGTAATGGCAGTGACTTTTGTACTGTGGTCAAGATTCTGAAAAGCTTGGGGTTCGTAAAACTGATCAGCAAACAAGGTATTGTGCGGATCAATATCCGAGTCAAGGAGAAAAGGGTGGTGCTGGATCGATGAAAAGGCTGCCATTCTCTCTCTCTTTTTTCCTTTTTCTTTTTTTTTTTTTTAAATTTTCTCGGTGCTTTGGAATTTGGATACGGGTGAGGATTCAAGAAAGCGATGGAAGAGAGGATTGATGCAGTTTTTGTATCAGAGATTTGAAGGCCAAAGAGCTTGTGGCTGACCTTTATATAAGCACAAGGACTAAGGAGAGAGATACAAAAGTTTCTTACAATATTAAGGAGGAGTTTGAAATTTCTTTTACATCCTTTTAGCAACATGTTATTATTATTACCTATATCATATCAAAGAAATATTCCATAAGATATCAATATATAAAT
>NC_133309.1:24681379-24682133 GCF_012295235.1 Primulina huaijiensis | reverse complement strand
CACACACACACACACACACACACACACACACACACACATATATATATATGATGCGATCCGGGTGAAATGGACGAGTTGGGTAAGGAGCTCCAACGGATCTGCTATCAAGATAATGAAGGAAATAAGAGTAAGGGAGAGTATATCTGTGATGAAAATATATCTCTGTAATATGGCTCCAGCTGTAACCTGCACACAAGGAGATGAACTCGTGAATGGGCGTCGGAGGGGAGTCCGGCGTGGCCACTCCGATGCTTAAGTCAGTGAATGACTCAACAAAAGACCAATGTAACCAAGTGATGGTTGTGATATTGGTGTAAGAGTGTAGGCAATAAAATGAAATGTAAATGTGAAGATGAAACCTGGTATTTATAGTAGGAGATGTGATGATGACCTCGTTCTGCGTGCTACCTACTAATTATAGTAGGGCGGCTACATTCTGACATGTCAAATCATACACTAGTCACATCCCGCCTGTCTGACTTTGTCAACCACTTGGATTAGTGTCAGAGATAGGACGGTCGCCCACATCCTATTCTGCTAGTGTACTCGAGTGCGGTGCTCATATTGAGGTGGCCCGGTTAGAATGCCTACCGGGGGCTTATATAAGAGCCCAGGCGTCTGGTTGCCCAGGGAGTAGAGCCCGGGCTTGCACCTGCCCGGCTTCAGAAGAATCCACCCTGCAGATTGACCCTGATTTGGGAATCCATCTGATATCCCGGGTCATCCATGACCCGGGCTCTTACAAGGGTATCAT
>NC_133309.1:24678385-24678940 GCF_012295235.1 Primulina huaijiensis | reverse complement strand
GATGCGGAGCCCTGGCCTTCATGAATGGTCGAGGTGCGGAGCCCCGAGCCAGGGTATGGATCCCTGGACTTAATAGATAACCAGGGTGCGGAGCCTTGGCCTTCATGAATGGACGAGGTGCGGAGCTACGAGCCAGGTTTGAGAACCCTGGGCTTATAGATAACCATGGTGCGGAGCCTTGGGCTGGCGAACATGTCCCCGGACTTGGCAATGGCCGAGCTGCGCGGCTCCGAGCCAGGTTTGAGAACCCTGGGCTTATAGATAACCATGGTGCGGAGCCTTGGGCTGGCGAACATGTCCCCGGACTTGGCAATGGCCGAGCTGCGCGGCTCCGAGCCAGGTTTGAGAACCCTGGGCTTATAGATAACCATGGTGCGGAGCCTTGGGCTGGAGAACATGTCCCGGGACTTGGGAATGGTCGAGGTGCGGGACCCCGAGCCAGGTTTGAGAACCCTGGGCTTATAGATAACCAAGGTGCGGAGCCTTGGGCCGGGGAACAAGTCCCGGGACTTGGGAATGGTCGATACGCGGAGCCCCGAGCCAGGTTAGATCGGA
>NC_133309.1:24675966-24676964 GCF_012295235.1 Primulina huaijiensis | reverse complement strand
TATATATATATATATATATATATATATATATAAGTATTATATTTTATGATGAAATGATGAATCCATATCCAATATGGCATATACTTGCTCATTATAAGTCATTTGATGTGAATGTCAAAATCTTAGTATTAAATGGACAATTCTTTCTTGTGCGCAGTTAGGACACTACATTTGATTTGTCTAGTCACTCATATAAGTCATAATATTGAATTAATGTGTCGGCAATTAATGTAGATACATACATGTTTGGTACATGACAAGACAAGAAATGTCTCACTACCTGCACAACATTTCGTTTGGAAAATAGATATACATTGTGGAAATCATGTTGTAATTATCATTGGTAAATATGTTTATCCGGTCCCGACCCAGCGAGTTAGAAGGGGCGCGACGCAGAATCCTCATTCGGCTCATGAATTCGATCGAAAATATTTACTGTCATATAGATATTTTGTGTTTTTAGTTACGATTCTACATGGTTACGAATATTATTTGGTGCAATCTTTAAAATAATTTCTACCGCCATTTTTACACGTTGAAATCTAAATAAATCGAACGGATCATGACATATGAATATGCATCCGTTACCCTTCAGTATGCACTGGATTAACGTAATAGATTACAAACAACGGTAATCAGGTAAACAGTATTGGGCAGGTTCTTAGCGACAGATATCTGAAGAAGATGTTGGTAGGAATAATCGAACTCACCATTAGTCAAACGCTCATTTATTATACCAACTCAAACAAATCTATCTCGGGCTCTGATTGTGTAGTACTATTATTTAGTTGAAATGGATGGGGAAGGCCAAGGGATAGTAAAGATGTGAAGATCAGATCTTGAAACAGGTCTCTGCCATGTTTCGTAGAGATCAATTAATTCAGTAGCCTTTTTTACTTAAAACTTATTTTTAATTTCTATATATCATTGTCCGAAAATTAATTTTTTCCATGATAACATATTACCTGAATCGTATCGTATGGATGTACAGTTCCATA
>NC_133309.1:24671442-24675618 GCF_012295235.1 Primulina huaijiensis | reverse complement strand
TATATATAATTTTGATATTCTGGACACCTCTTCTTGGACACCTCATGGGCGCCGTAAGATGTGAACATCTTGAAAGTATTTAGTTATGTATATATTTTTCTCGAGACCCAAAAAACACGTAACAGAGAAGAAGAAATGACGACGAATAAATCGAAAAATAAAATTCGGGTTTTATCCATACATTCTAAAAAAAATTGTTGATTATTCAAAATGAAACACCGTCAATCAGCAGACACACCGTTTCAATGAGTCGGATGTCATGCAGATGATTATGCGTCGCCACGAACCTTAGGTCCATCGTAATTCTACTCTTCTGCTTGAATTTAGATATTATCAAATGATATACTACATAATTTTTAATGATTTTGAATAAGAAATTTTGGATATTGGAATTTTGATATATATATATCCGATATTGGTTCTAACAAAATATATATGTTGTAATAATGTATTTATTATACAGATTATATACAGGAAAAAACATAAAATTTGTATATTAAAAAAGGGTTAAAAAAATCAATATGTATTTCTTAAAATAAGTAAAAAATCAAAAACAACAAAGATAGAGCGGATCAAGACTAAAATTTGACAACAAAAAAAACCAAAATGTATACATGAGTAATTTTGCAGTTTTCCTTTATTTTTAAATGAAGTTTTTTTAATAATTTATGAAAATGATAATATTATATATATACACACAAAACAAGCAGAATATAATACTATCCCAAGTAACAAGATTATACATATATATGTGTTAAAAAAATTTAAACATATATACCTTAATTTTTTTCAAAATATTTTTTCAGAACTATCAAAATAAAACCGAACATAGCTAAAATATCACTACAAGAAATTATGCATACAACAACGCACATACGACAACGGTTTTTCACAAAAACCGTTGTCGTATGTTTTTTAACAACGATTTTATCGAAAACCGTTGTCTTTTGGAAACCGTTGTCTTTGGGGGGTCAAAGACAACGGTTTTATAGAACCGTTGTCTTTGAGCGTTTTTTTTGGGTCAACGACAACGGTTCTATGGACTGTTGTCGATTAGCGTGTTTTTTTGGACAATTGACTACGGTTTTTTCAAACCGTTGTCGATTAGCGTGGTTTTTTGACAAACAACAACGGTTTTGGAAAACGTTGCAATATTTAGCGACGGTTATTTCAAGCGACGGTTTGTCACGGTTTAACCAAAACCCGTCGCAAACTGTCTATAAATATCTCCATTCTCGTTCCATTTTCCTCCACAACACTTACAATTTTTCTCTTTTACACCATTTTATCACTTCACGCAAAACTTAAAATTTTTCTCACCACTTCATAACACTTAAAATTTTTCTCTCTTACACCATTTCATCACTTCACACAACACTTAAAATTTTTTTCCTCTTACACAATTTTATCACTTTCACACAACACGTAAAATTTTTCTAACCACTTTATAACACTTAAAATTTTTCTCTTTTACACGATTTTACTACTTCACAACACTTAAAATTTTTTTCTTTTACACGATTTTAGTTTGGCTTATTAGTTTCTTTTAGATTTATTAAATTATTAAAAGTATTTTTTTTATTTTTCGAAATAAATTAGCGACGGAAATCTTGACAGATGACCGTCGCTAATTTGCTATCCGTCGCTAATTTAAATTAGCGACGGTTTTGTGATTTGAACTAGCGACGGTTTATGTAACCATCGCTAATTTTGAATTAGCGACGGTTTTATTCATACCCGTCGCTATTTTTATTTGCGTTTGATCTACCACATAGAAACCGTTGTCGTTGAACGAACTTTCAACAACACCCTCAGTTACAACAGTTTTTAAATGGCTGCGACAACGGAAAATCCGTTGTCGTATGCCGTTTTTGTAGTAGTGATATATATATTGGAAAAATACACAAACATTGGAATAGATTCTCCAATTTATAAATATTATTGTGATAGTTTATTATCATATCATACATATTGAAAGCTCATTATTTCGGAAAAAATAAATAAANAAAATAGCAGCAGAAAGAGACCAATGATGAAAAAATATGATGAGCATATGTCAAATCAATACATAAATCAGTTGCAGAATTCACTTCACATACGCCACTTTTTTCAAACAATTAAATAATTAAATTAAATAAAAAATAGTTTAAAATAAATTAAAATTCAAAAAATAATAAATAAATTCGTTGATTTGGCTTTAATTATGCAAATTTATATGAGTTATAAGTAAAAAGTCAACAAATATAATTATGAGTGGCTCTTTCGTAAGACGGTCTCGCGGATCTTTATTCGTGATACAGATCAATCATGTCCATATTTACAATAAAAATTAATATATATGATATAAAAAGTAATGCTTTTTCGTGGGTGACCTATATAGAATATCCGTTTCACAAAATTGACCTGTGATACTGTTTCACAAGAGTTTTTGTGTACAATTATATGTGTGACATGCATATATGCCGGTGTTTCATATTTGAAAATATGAAGTAAGGTGATTTCAATGTTTGGGTATTTTTCGATAATCTTTTACAATTCTTTTACATTTTTTGTCATGTATATTTGTCCTCTATGTGATTTTAGTCGTTTTCTGATGTAACGGTGATGTGCACTATACTGAAGTATGTATCTTCACATCAGCGTTCCTGATAATTGAAAAAAAATTTAATGACTAGAATTAATAAAATTGAAAAATATATAAATAAAAATGAAATTTGATGACATAAAAATCAAAATCATAATGAAAAAATTCAAAATATAATTTTCTCTATATTTTTATCTCGTCATAAATGAACAAGAGTAAATCTTTCATAAGACGGTATCACAGATCTTTATTCGTGAGACAAATCAATCATATTCATATTTACAATAAAAAATAATATATTTGAAATAAAAAGTAATATTTTTTCGTGAGTGACACATATAGAATATCAGTTTCACAAAATTGATCCGTGAAATCGTCTCACATGAGTTTTTTTTGAATTAACAATTATACCACGTGATTTTAGGACCATAACTTATACATATCGTATAAACATGCTCAATTAAATAGAAAATACTCTACACTTTAATTAATGCCTACACCTACACAAGTACAAATGCATTAAAGAACATATAACCCAAAACTTAAATCAAGTCATCTTAAATTAGGTTTGCTCTTATTCGACAATTATTTAAATATAATCTCAAACTTATTGGATCAATAATCCAACATGAAAGCGAATAAAACAACAATTTTTCTCGAATCGTATCGAATTTTCGAAATTCCTATCTTAAAAGGAATCATAATTTTTTTATGGTTAAAAAATATATATAAATTTAATATAAAATATATGTCTCTAAATTAAAATACATGAAAATTATTGAACCCATGTATATATTCGGATCGAGGAGCATGTTGGAAATGAAATGGTCGGTTTGATTGAGATATGACATATTCGAAGCTTTAATTACATTCATTGAAACATCTCATCTTGGTCGTAAGTCGTTACTAGAAAGAAAAAAATAATAATAATTGACCATTCATGGATTCAATAATATGCCATGCTTTTCAGTAAAATTCAGACAGCATGCACCAACTTTTTGAAGTTATCTTAATCCTACGACAATTCCATACGATGCATGTTTTTAACGCGACTTTGAATTTATATCAAATACGTTACGTAAGTGATCGAATTATATTTTTTGATAAAACGAATGATATATTCGTTATTCGTATATATGTATGCATCACATCATTTCGAAATGTGTTGAACTGTTTAATTTTCTAAATAATATGGTGTTATTTTAAATTAAATATGTTACATTATGTGTAGGATCGAGAAATTGACGTTTTATAAAAAATTATAGTTGTTAGTAAAGTATAACTGAAATTTTTTAAACTATACAACAGTTCAAGCATAATATTTCGATTACCTAACTTAGCAGGGACAATTATTGTATCACGTGAACTTAGCTGTAATACCAATTATATGATCAAATGTTCTCTCTTTGCCAAAAATTATCACTGGCGGTAATAGTGCAGTTCAAATCTTTTAAACTGGTACATCAGCTCAAACGTCATGTTTCGATTACTCTATTCAGAAAAGTCAATTATTGCACCCCCGACATTATGTATTTAGGTTAGATGATATTTTTAGGAATTTTAAAAGAACGAAAAATTATATATATACATAT
>NC_133309.1:24613942-24666442 GCF_012295235.1 Primulina huaijiensis | reverse complement strand
GCAGTTTAGTTAGATTCTATCACAAGTTCGAGCATCGAAAAGTTTTTAGGCATTTGGGATTTCAAATAAATGAATAAATAACATTCCTTACCAGTACTGTATACTTTACTTGATTGCTCCAAACGATCAAAGTTGTTGCACAACATGCATTAATGGAAATGATGCTCATGCATGATGCATAAGAGCCCGTCCGGATAGCCAACGGACGACGCCTATAGAAACCGCCTTAAGCTTCGTTAATCTCTTGAACGAATTTAGGCAAGTCATCCTTGGCTACCAAACCGACTCTTAATCTTCATACAAGACCTCTTTTCCTATATATATATATATATATATTTGCGACTCGATATATGACGGTAAATGTTGCTTCAATGTGAGCTTTATATAGAGGGAACAAGATTTAGAAGAAGATATATCTTGGCATTTCAAAGGGGCATTTCCATATCTTGGAGAATTTTTTGTGTGATATTCATTCTCTTTTTTAAAGGGAATTAGGTCCTTTAGTGTGTGAGGGACCAAAACCACCATATATACCAGTCAACATCGACTTTGCATGCTTATAATATTTAGGATCAAATGTCTATAATCCGTGATTTGATTATAATTCAAACGTTTTAAACTATACAATGGTTCAACGTGAATGATTTTTTTGTTTAAAAAAAATTAAAATTATAAACATTGATCAAGAAAAATTGTCAACTATTGAATTATACCCTTTGATATTCGATTTGTAAATTGTGCCATGTTGACATTCCATCTACCATGCATGCGTGAGGTTTTGACAAATCTAGAGAGGAATATATTCAAATTTCATTTTCTTGATTAGTGGGGTTGATAATTAGCAAATTTATTTACTATATTTTTCTATCTTAAGGTTCTGATAATTTGAATTATATCTATTTTTTTTCAAACATAAATTGTTTCGTAAAATAAAATTTTGACCAAGATCGTTGATTCAATTATAGGAACCATAAAACTACGTATTATGATCGAAATTTCAAAATAAAAAGAATAAATGTCAACGAAAATCAATCTTAAATATATTCCAAACTTCTTTATGAAAAATGGTTAACAAATTGATGGTGTAGGAATATGAATTTCTGAAGTTGAAGAATTATAGATTTGATGATTTAGAATAGTTTTATATAGTTGATTAAAGAACAAATTAACTTACTAATTATAGTCAAATTTGAATAATAATTTAATAATTAGAGTTAAATTTGAATCAGTATTTTTTGAGAATATTGTTTCTTGGTCCTATATTTTGTTCGTCTTTTTGCGATTTTGATAATATATCTTGTCAAATTTCAGTTTTCGGCAGTTATCCTTCTTTTTTTTTGGTAATTTTAATCATTTTTTTGACGTTGCGTTGATGTGACACCAATGCAGTGCTAATGTGGCACTGACATGCGTAGTGTCACATCGGCACTCTCGATGAAAGATGACTAAAATTGCTAAAAATCGGAAGATGCTGAACTAAAACTGAATTTGATAGCTATATGACCAATATCGAAAATAAGCAAACATACAAAACCAAAAAACAATTTTTTCCGTATATTTCAACATCAAGTATCATATAGAATTACAAACATGGATATATAACTCTATTCATATAAGTAAAAATATTCGATGACACCAAAATTTAAACTGATCTAACCATCTCTTACATGATATTCAATAACTAATGTATAAAAAAAATTATTATATACATTTGAAAAATATTGTCATGAATTCAACCCGTTCTCAACGGGAACCACGAAGAGTTATATGAGTTTAATGGTTTCTAGAATTGGCTAAATGATCTTGGTCAATTTTTTTTTACGATATAATTTTAATCCGAAAAAATTAGTCATAATTTTATACTACGTGTTTTTAGTCAGACGGATATCTGAAATTATATTTCAGAAATACGTATGTTAAAGCTAGAAAATTAGTAAATAAATTTGCTAATATCAACACCATTCATCAAGAAAATGAAATTTGAATATATCCTTCTGATTTTCTCTAGATTTGTCAAAACCTGATGCATGCATGCATGCATGGCAGAAGGAATGTCAAAATGGCACAATAGGCTGCGGTATTGTTTAAAACATTGAATTATAATCAAATATTGATGTGAAAAAAAAATTCAATGCTCAAACTTGTGAAAGAATAAGTACGTATAAGCTGATGTTTCAATTCAACGTGAGAATTTAATGAATCCAGCGATAATTTGAATATACGGAATTCGTGAGAAGATGTATTAAAAAAAAAAAAAAAAACACAAGCACGGATAGAATTTGCTAACCTTGTGCATCGAATCAATATTGGGAGGGGAATAGTATAGAAGAGTATCCGGATCATCCTTATGAGCCCAGATAGCGGCGACGGAGGCGTGGCAGCCCTGAGTTACAATACTCCCCAGCGGCCAACTGTCGATTAGGTCCCTCCGTAGCACCACGTACTGAACAACCGTCTCCACCGCCGAGCTCCCCGAATCTTGACCATTGTTGTTGGAGTCTGCTGCTATTTTCGTGGCGGTTGACGATTCCATTCGCGCTGAGGTGCGTACAGAGCCGTAACTGTGTTGAATGGGGCCTGAAACGAAAATTGAAAAACGGGCCCTCTTGTTGCAGTAATAAATATAAAATTCGATTTGCAAATAACAAATAACTATCAAAATGTTCAATCAACAACAAATTAAATTTTGTATTAAAATTTTTTTAAAACCTAAAACAAAATCAATCATTCTCAATTAACTTATAAAATCAAAACAAACAGTATCGCATGGAATAAAAAATTATAGTTTTGTAATTTACATAAATTAAAGACAAATATTTTCTGAACCAAATCAAATTAACAAGCGTCTAACCAAAATATTCCTACACTTTTAGTCTCTATAATTGTAGAAACTACAAAATCAAAGAATTCCTTGATTCGAAATAACAAACTACAAAATCGAAGGACAAAAAATCCAAAAAAATCACGAATTTCATCTTTCAAAGGTCCACACATTCAAGCTCTATTCACACTTTATTTTATTTCGTTAGACTATTCACTGATTAATTACACAAGTCGCACATAAAATTTATATAAAACTCATAATTCAATCATAACTAATTAAAGAATTTAAATCATGTGATGTGTGTTTTAGTTATATATTTAATTAACATGATCTCTAAGCACATCATAGTACCCACATCACAAGTAAATTTCATTTTCATTGATGATCCTTTGGTAGATTAATCTACAAATATAAATATAAATGTGTATTTATAAAAAAGATTTGGAATGAAAATAAAGCATAATTCATGAAGAAAATTACTTAACTTCAGGCTTCAGGCTTAAGAGAAGTAGGGGACCGTGAACTTTATTTGTTGAATGGTGACAAGAATTAGAGTTGAGATTTAGAGTGAGTTAGAGAACAAATAAGATATACATATATATATATATATGTTTATTTATAAATTTGGGTCCAATGAGGCAATAAATTTGGGCCTCTTATTGGTCCGGGCCCTGAGACAACCGCTTGATTTGCCTCATAAGAGGTACGGCTATGGGTGCGTATGAAGATGGAGGTACCCGCAGGCGGGTCGGATCCTAAAACTGAGGGTGAATGGGGGCAAGAGCACGGGACTCATTTGACATTATTAACAATGAAGGTCCATTTTGCAATTTCAATCGTTTTTTTTTATAGCAGTAAATATTTATTTATAAATTAAATTCAGGAATTTTATTCCGAAAGTGGTTTTTTTTTTTCCTAACTAAAATAAAGCAATGAAGAAATAACAGTGTTAAATTGGAAATTGAAAATGCAGTAATTATATAAATTTATTCTTTAAGCAAACAAATATCACATAATTTATTTCTAAATTTTCTATTTCCCCCTCATTTAAGTAGTATCCGTAAGTACAAATTTAATTTCACATAGTATCTCATTTAATTTCATATATTATCTTATTCATGCATTTATTTTGATCTGTCTATATAACTGATTATTTAAATCTTATGATAAAAATTTATTTTAAAAATATAATAAACATTTATGTGCAACATACTTTAACTAGTCACAGGGAAAAAATATGCCGTTACTTGCATTTTGAGCTTAAAAAATATATACGACCAGAAGCCAAAGTTCTATTTTGAATATTTTTACATCTGTAAGAGATTTTTTTCAAAAAAAAAAGAATAAAAGTTCTTTAGACTTTATCCATTTAGAGAGTAATGAAATGCATATATAATAAAAAAAATATGTCATCGAAATCAAAGTTCAGTTACAAAAAATAGCGAATTTATTTATACTATACAAAAGAAATTCCATTAATTATTTTTTTTAGAAATTGCAAACACTCCGTTAACAAAATACATCACATATACCTTAACGTTATGTTTGGTGTAAGTGATAAGTATGGGATAGATTATTAAACATATGTTTGTCTCATTTTTTATGACTCAATTAATCATGAAGCCCGTATGAAACAAACCCAATTTGGTGGAAAAAACATCCCTTTGATTTGGGCTGATTAACAATCCACTTCCTAAAAATATAACGTAAATTACCAATTTACCCGCTGGAAAGCATCGACAAGAGAGATCTAGAATTTTAGATCTGCTCTCGCGATTAGGCGTGTTACGGCTCAGGTTGAAAAGGCTTGGGAAACTGCGGCTCTGGTTTTAGGAAATCAAAAGATTCTTTGGTTGGGAATTGCGGTGGTAAGTGTTTGATTTTTTGCTGATTAATTTTTGAAATTTCATTTTTTTTGGTGTATAGGTCTGGTTATTCAGATCCCAACCGAATCTAATATAAACACCAATTGCAATTGCTCAATTAATATCTAAACCTAATTAGATAAAACTATCGGTTTTTAGGTACAAAAGTTCTATCCAAATATTCCGATTGAGTTTATGATTTTTAGGACTATCCGGTGCTGCAATTTGTGGTTTGTATGTTATTCCCTAGATTTCAAACTTAATTATAATACCAATAAATCAGTGACTAGAAGCTAATTGGAAAAAAATTGTTAGAATTTGAATTGAGGCCTCAACCAAAATAATTGTCCAGCTTACATAAATTTCGGTGAAAAGAACAATGGGATTGCAGTTGGGCCTGCTGTAATTAAGTATCAGTTGATCATGAGCTGTGGTGTTGATGTTTGAGCTTCTTTAATTGCATTTTAATGGCTCTTTGGTTCTAATTATCAGTATAGATCTTCTCTCTAGCTAGATTTCTTTTCTCTTTTTTTCTGTATTTATTATTTGTCTAAATGACTTTTGTTAAAGATCCTAATATTAGATAAATGTAGGATTGTTCATGTATGAACCTATTAAATGAGAAGATATATACATAAGGTCGTGTTGCCTATGGAAATATTTGATTTGAAATGCTGAAATGCATTTGGAGATGGATTTGAACTATGATTAACAAGTGATTACTTGAGAGAAGGAAACGTGTTTGGGCTGATAATTTTATGTTAAGAATTATTGCATATGTTTTTGGATATTAAGTTGCCTTTATTGTGTTCAGACAGTATGAAAAGACAAGAGAAACATTCACATTTGATACATTTACGGTGAATTATTCATGCAGTATGGTTTTAGCCAAAATTGACTTATTTGATCATTGATGTTTTTAAAGAGAAGCAACAGAAGAACGCTGAAGCTAGCACAATCCTAAGCTTCTACAAGAAGGTATTTCATTGAAGTTTCACTTTCAATTTTGTAGTATGGTTAGCCAAAATCGATTTATTTGATCATAATTTTTCTTAGAATCTCAGAAATATGGACAATAAACGTCGACAAATTCTACTTTTAGTGTTGCTGCACCAAATAATGTTTCGGTCTTTCGTGATGTTATGTCTTTTAACACTACAATACAAGAAGTTAGTCGCCAAACGACGACGTTTGGAGAGTAGAGCACCAACCTCATACAATATGACACGAAGAATTAATGCGCAAATGAGCCACTTGTATCGCATTATTGAAATAGGAGATGTTCAATGTGTGGTCAATTTGAGGATGAATCGAAATGCCTTTGCACACTTGTGTTATTTGCTAACTACTGTTGGAGGACTGGTAGAATCTAGATATGTTCGGATTCAGGAGAAAGTTGCAATGTTTTTGTCTATCTTGGCCCACCATAAGAAAAACCGAATTACTGGTCACGATTTCATGCGTAGTGGCCACACAATCAGCATTCATTTCCATGAAGTTTTGCGATCAGTTCTTAAGTTGCATCCTATACTACTTGCTAAGCCTATTCCCGTCGACGACAATTGCACTAATGAAACTTGGAAATGGTTTAAGGTAATGTACAAATACTTGTTAATATTTGTTAACACTTGTTCTTTTTTTATTTTGCACATACCATTATTCAATGACATGTATCATTACTGTGTATGATAAATTTTACAGGGTTGTCTTGGTGCGTTGGAAGGTACATATGTTAGCGTGCATGTTCCTACCTCGGAGAAACCAAAATACAGAACTAGAAAAGGTACTATTTCGGTAAATGTATTGGGAGTTTGCAACCGTGATATGAACTTCATTTATGCACTTACTGGGTGGGAGGGATCCGCGGCAGATGCTAGAGTTATCCGCGATGCAGTGACTCGTGATGGTGGTCTAAAAATTCAGAGAGGTCATATGAACATTTACATATTTATGTTGTTTCAATATATTATAAAATCAATTTATGTTGCTTACTTACCATGTAATCATAACGACAGGGTGTTATTACTTGTGTGACAATGGATATGCAAATTTGGAGGGATTTTTGACTCCTTACAGAAGAGTACGATATCATAGGGATGCTTGGGGAAATCGTTCAACTGGCCCACAAAATTACAAAGAGCTTTTCAATTGGAGACATGCCCTAGCTCGTAATGTGATTGAAAGAGCATTCGGTTTGCTAAAAAAGAGATGGGCTATCCTTCGAAGTCCATCGTTTTACCCTTTGGAAGTGCAGAATAAAATCATATTGGCTTGCATTTTGTTACACAACTTCATCCGATCTCAAATGCCTAACGATCCTATTGAGGAAGTTGAAGAGGAGACAGATAGCCTGATCCATGAAAATGAAGATGATTTCATTGAAAGTTTTGAATCATATGAAATGTGGGATATATGGAGAGATAACTTAGCAATGTCCATGTATCACAACTAGTAGACATTATTACAGTAGTTGTGATTCAGTTTTAAACACTATTTCATTTCCGAAACATGTATTAACCACTTACATTGGTATTTACGTCTTTTCGATTTAGATACATTAATGCATATTATGTTGCAATGAATGTTATATATCCAAGTTGTGTTATTATATTGTGTTAGTTGTATTTATCATATAATATTGCATATTGTTTACTAATTAAATTAGCATAATTTATTTTTATATTTTTCAGGAATATAATCTATGGAGTCTAGGGCAAGCTCCGCAAATTCTGGTGACAAAGGCAAGAAAACAGAGAAGACTCGACGTACTTGGAGTACACGTGAGGAAGAAGTTCTTATTCAAGCATTGAAAGACGCTATCAACTGTGGATGGAAAAGTGAAAATGGATTTAAATGTGGGTACTTAACATTTTTAGAAGATGCGATGAAGAAAATATTCCCAGATACTGACTTACGTGGCAATCCACATATTAATTCAAAAATCCATGTTTGGAAGAAAACACATGGTTCTTTGGTGACAATCTTAAGCAAAAGTGGGATCGGTTGGAATGAGACAGACAAAATGGTTGAAGCTACGAACGAGGCATGGGAATCAATGGTTAAGGTATTATTTTACATGGTTGTTTGTTTGGTTAATAGCTGGAATAATTTTTAGAGCGAATCACTCAAGAAAGGTTATTAATCATTTACATGAAATCCTGCATCTGGTTCAGCTCTCGAATTTCTAATGTTTGAGGCAACTGTGTTAAAGTTTTGTGATAGATTTCACAAATATCTTCTGAATATTACTCCGGGTGTTTGTTGATATTAACATGAGGATCTAGTGAAAAAGCACAATATGGACGCACAGTTTTATTCTGATCAAAGAACATACTTTTATAGGTTTGATTGTAAAGTTTTATTTTAACTTGCTGAATGGATTATATCAAATGATTCATGTAAATATACCTCAAATGACTTGGCGATAGCCATGGAAAGTGGGAGATTTGTGCTTAGAATAAATTCATTGAATCCCTTAATTTGACCTTTGGAGATTTTGTGCAGCTACCGTGGGTCTAAAACATAGGTAAGACCAAATTATGCAAGTTTTTTTTAGATGAAAGCAACTGCACTTTCGAAAATGACCCTTTATCATGGAAATAGTCACTTGACCAATTATTCCCTTCAACATTTCTGGAGTGATTCGCTCTAAAAAAATGATTCTGCTTAGTTTTTTTTTTCCATTCTTTTTCTTCTTTATCCTTGTTCTTTATCTAGTTGGTTTTTATAAACAATAATGTCTCCTCAAATTTTTCTTAATTTTTTACAGGTAGACAGTAGTGTACGTTTCTTGCGGCACAGGAAATGATCGTATTACCATGATTGGTGTGAAATTTTTGGAAATGATCGAGCAACTGGTGAACATGCAGAAGACTTTGCAAATTTTGTTAAAGATGTCCCTAATATGAATTACGAAATATCTAATGACATCGAGGTTGGGCTTGAGGACATATTTCGTGTTGTTGAAGGAGCTGGTGATTCTATTTCTGGGACACAAATCCCCTCATCCAAGAAAACTGCAAGCAACAAGTCAAAATCAAAAAAACGTAAGAAGTTAAATGAAGAAGAAGATAGCATCGTTGCAGCCATCAACAATGTTGCAGAAGTGACCAAGAGTTCTATAGCAGACCTTGTTAAACAACTAGCAACTGATGAGAAGATGGAAAATGCAATGGACAAAGCGTTAGACGCATTAGAAGTGATTCAAGAGCTAAGCGCAGAGGAAAAATTTCTTGTTGCAGAGTTGTTGGTTGATAACCCGAGAAAATTGGCCCTTTTCTTGCGTCATGGTCATGAAGGTAGGCTAAGCTTAGTCAAAAGGCTCCTCAAATCAAGTTAAAAATTTGGATTCCTAGATCTAACTTCTCTTTGGCTAAGCTGAGAACATATGTTATTTGATATCTAAATTTTATCAACTAGTTGATATATAAATTGAATTGAAATTTATGAGTTTTGAATGTTAGAACTTACGTGATTTGGACTATATTCTTTGATGTTTTATATATTTTTTTATTTGCACACATCACATAAATAATTTCATGATGAAACTAAATAAAATTTAAAAAATTGAGAAAAAAATAATTAGAAATCAATATTAAAAATGAGATAAAATACAAAATCATATTAATTTTTATTAAAAAATAAATTATCAGATAAATACATAATCTATAGTTTAAAATTTTATAAAATATTTATTTATTAACAGCTGAACACATGATTTTGAAAACACTGCGACAAATATTATTTTATATACCAAAATTGTCATCAATGCTAGTTTAGGGTATTTTTGTCTCAACAACAAAAAATGAAAAATTTATCATACTCATTAAAATCTTACCAAACAAAACATTCTTTATCACTACATATTATATATCCTTACCTTGAGTTTTGTTATCAATCCAATTAGTTATCCTATCCTACACACCAAACATAGCCTAAGGATCTTTTGAAAAAGTAAACAAATGAGAATGAAATGGTGGGATCTACAAGAAAAATAATTATAGTTCGAAGTTCTAAGATGACAAACTCCAAATTTTTTTCAATCTACTGCTATTCAAGAATCTGCAACTCTTTTATTTCTATGTAAGAAGAGGCAATTTCCATCTTCTATATGTGCACCACACCTAATCATGCGGCACTTTATAATTCAAAGTTCTAAGATCATGGGGCTACGTTGTATGACCGTCATTCTTGATCAGCCCTACGCCCAAGAAGTTACAGCATTAGCTACAACAAGAATAACATTGAATAAAACGGTTTGTTCGTGAAATGAAGCCAGTAAGCCCAGAAAAAAGGAAATAATCTTCTTGTGTGTGCATATGATGTTTATGTATTTATCATGAAAGTGTTACCTTAACGAAGTTTTTAAAAAGATTTAGAGATGAATTTCAAGATGGAAATCACCTACCTAATCAAACGAACCGAAAATATGACAGAGCCGATATACCCTTGCTCATTATATGCTCTGGTATATCCAGTTCTTTTATGCTTATTAGCTTTCCTTCTACAAAGTTCACAAAGTATTTCGATTTTCCACTGCAGAGATTCAATAGTCCCCTACTACAAAACAAGAAATTGTTTTGTCGTTACATGAAACAATCAAGACTCTTCTCTTACAAACTTAAATTTGTTTATCATCCTAAAATTAAATTGTGTTTTATTTCTCAGGGGCACGACCCACTACCTAGTAAAGTCCAACAATTGAAAAAATATTACTAAGAAAATCCCAACTTTTCTTCAGAAAAAAGATAAAAAAAAATCTCCATGAGAAGAGTTGCAAAAGCTACAAAACATCCCAATGAAAAGAGTTTCAAACCTATAAAGACCACCACTGATAACCAAGAAAATTTTACATATATCGAAACGATAACTTTGAATAAAAAAAAAGCATAACTCCTAGAAAGAATTTGCTCTCAAAAGACTGAACCAAACCACTATATTATGCTCACTCGAATTGTGCACGTCACGAAAGGCCGGAGCGGCAGGTATTTATTGCATCATTTGCATGACAGATGGTGAATTCTTTGAATGCATTCAATAGATTAGCGACACATAGCTTAGCAACGCGTCGTTTGGAGATAATGTGTGTTACAAACTTAGAACAAATGGCAGAGCCATCTTTTTACATATAAAGCATAGATGGCCAAAAAACCATCTATTTGGTACGTAGTGTAGGAGAGTATAAAGCCATCCATCATGTAAAGAATACACAGCAAAAGGGTCCACCAACAACTAGTTTTATTGTCTACATTTTCCCCATTAACTACCAGACCTCAATATTTCTTCCATTTTCCTATCATATACCCCCACTGATAGAGCTGTTGGTTTTCCAGGACATAAGTGTTGAAGTCACACCAAACACGTGAATTGGACCTTCAAAAAACATAAGCTTCAACACACAAATAAATACTTTATCATTTATCGTCCTTAATAATAACCTGTCACTTTAATGGAAAAATGTGGAGAAAAGCAGAAGTACAGCATTAACTTCTAATTTTGCTGATATATCAGATGTAATAAACATGTCAAATCATTTGGGACTTGCAAAATTCCCTTTTGTTACTAGAATCGACTATAGGATGCGGATATGGTTGCATACATGATTTCATGGATATTCATCAACCATTCATGGCTCATAAGTTGTCAAAAGAAAATCACAGGGTAAAAATCAGTGCCGTAACAAAATATTAACAAATATCACAGTTCAAGAAATGACCGACATCATAGAATAATCAAGTTTTCATGCCTTATATGGTATTTATTTTCCTGCAATTCGACAAATGAGTGGATACATGAAATCGGCATAAAGTTTAACTAGCATTGGCCTTTAGTGATCAGTCTAGTTCTCTACCTGATTAATAGTAAAAACAAAACCAAACTACAAAACAACTATTACTATGGCCCGTTTCGAATCAGTACAATGGTGAGTTCACGAGGAAAGGGTACATTAAAATTACTACTCTATAATGTCTCATAATTTGTTATGGGGCTAATTTGAAGCATGCAACATGATCAACATTTCTCCATCAAATGATATCACGCAAAAACAAAGAGCACATAACGCCATCTCGATCCCACTGACTCTTGGTGTCCAATAGTGCATGGCTAAGTCTTTGATTTTGTTTTGAGGTCAAAAAGTTTTGTTATTCAGAGCCCAATTCTCGTAGATCTACAGATCCTTTTAATCCAAATGTCAACGAACTGCATTTCCTAGGGTATTCCAAGTGTAAAATTAAACTCTAAACAGCACAAAATTATTAAAAGAAACTAGAAGGGGAACAGTCTTCCTTGACTACAGGAGCACGGCGGCCCTCGCCAGCTGTGGCGAGATGACTTGCTCTACTAGTGAAAGTCTTTCACTTTGTATAACAAGGATGAATATTTGTGACAAAATAGTATAAAAATTTTTGAAAATCTTCACACACAAAAATAATTTAATAATTATTATTCTCACAAATCAATTAATGAGCTCGGTTGCATGCCTACATAAATACAGATTTTCATCTCGAGTTTTATTGTTTAATTATGAATTATATTAAGTTACAAACATGTCTCTTGAATAATTTCCATACAATGAACAAACTTGAATAATGCGAAGGAATTGCCTTACGTGAAGCACTGATATGGATGAAGAACCAAGAGTTGTACCATGTTATTTTCGAAGTCGATGTGGAAAAATATTCTTATTTAGATCTTATCATTGGTGAATGCAAAAAACTATTATGGGAGAATACGGATTATACATTGGCCTTTGTCAAATGTCAAACTAACGCTCCAGCACATGATTTAGCTGGGCATTGTTATTGCCAAGATATGGATTTGTTGGAAATAATATCAATGCAGATTTTATGGGATTAGATTGATTGTAAATCCGGGATTTAATTGTAGTTTTAATTTATTCTTGATTAGAATATTTTCCTTTATCTTTAAGGATGGTATTCTTGTATATAAACAAGTGTATGTTCATTGATCTACACATGTGAAATATATATAGATTCTTCTTTGTTAATTCACATGGTATCAGAGCCGGTGGACCGATCTTGAAAATCATCCGATCCGATTTCTGAATTATGACGGACGTCAATGGAAAAAATTCCAAAACCGATGCCCACGCCACTGAGCATTCAGCCATCGTTTCAATGGGTGATTTGCAAAATATTCACACTGCATATCGACTGATGGAAAAAATTATCTGAAGTGGTCACAGCTCGTTCGAACAACATTGAAGTGTGCACAAAATCAATCATGTTGCTGAGTAGTTCATGGGAGGTGATCAGTTTAAGAGTAGTAACCGCTTCTCTTTTCATCTTTTCAACTGTTGCAAAATGGACAGTATGTTGTCAAGCATGACATCAGTCGCAATCGGCAGTTCAGGGGAGAATTCTTCAGTGATAGCTGGGGCTTTCCCTTTTCCTTTCCTGCTGACATTGACAACTACTAACGCTCCAGGGCCAGCATCTTGGTCCACATCTTCAGCTACCTCATTGACGGCTTCTTCTTCGACTGAGAGACTCTGAGGTTGATCTTGATAAACAGTAGATACAATCAGTTTCTCAATAATCTTCTTTCCGGCAGAAATTAATTGTTTCGAAGCTTCAGAGATGAAAAACATCTCAGAAACCACCAAGGTAGAGGGGATAAGTTCAGTTGAAACTAATGGTTCCTGGACTGTTGGTCTGGCTTCTTCAGTATTCAATTGTTGAGTTCCAGCTGGCTCAGTTACTGCCTCAGAAACTTGTTTAGGAACGAAGTCTTTAGATGCCCGCTCTTCTCTGAACTCCTTCTAAGTGTATTCAGTAACTGACTGTAGTAGCTCAACCACGTTGGCGACAGATAACTCTTCATCTATATACGTGGTTAGTTGAGCTGCCTGATCAGAAACTGGTAGAACTATTAGTGCGGTGAAGGTGGAAGGTTGAGCTTCTTCAGAGGATGGTTGAAGAACCGTCTCTAGAGCCTTATCAGAAGTCTGTTCCAAAGATGATTCAGTTGGAACTGGTCCATATGAAATCTGAGCAGCAGCTTCAGCTTGTCTGAACTTCTCAACTGGTGTTGGACTGCTGGTCTCCAGTGGAACATGCAGCTCTGTCCCATCTCCCAATTCTTGACTTTCAGCTGGAGAGTGATGAGGTCAGAGTCCAGTTGTTGGAAGACCGCCATGTCGGCATAAGCAGTAGGTCCAGTTTGGATCATAGTTCATCTTCAATTCAGTAGTCACTTCAGTTAGCCGCTTGATTCTCATCAGATCAAAGAAATAGCCTCTTCTCTCCATAGCTTGGGCTACTGTAATGGCTTTAACTGCCTTCTACACTCTTGACTCCAGGGAAATGAATCTTTTGAGGACCGATTTCTTCAGCAGTTGCTTGGCTAAGGTAACAGTTCTGAACTTTACCCACTCATCATAATTCTCCAACTTCAGCTTGGCATATTAATTGAATTCGTCCATAATAAGGTCAATCTAAGTCTGGATGGCATTGATGGGTCTAAGTTCTACTATCAGTTTCCCCTGACCTTTCGGATCAGTTAGGGCATGAGGAAAATCTAGTCCTGAGCCAGTTGTCTCCACCTATTAACACTCCTTGCGGCCGTGCTTGTGGAAGAATTGTTGGGCGGACCACTACGACGAGAGGCTAGTCAGTCTGAGAGTCTCTCCAGATTCAGTTACTATCTTCTGAGTATAGTCTTCTTTCTTCTTGGATCTAAGCTCTGCAGCTGGTTGGACTGATTGGATAGGAACTGCCGAAATTGTTGCCTCAGCTCCAGTTTGAAGTAGTCTAAGCTCAAGTAGGGCACCTGGAGCTGCTGTAGGCTTGGTCTTCTGAGACCTTGGCTTCTTAATCAGGTGTGGTGAGGGAGCCTTATCTGAATCACTGATTCTGGATGACCAGTTTCCTCTTGGACTTTGGAGGAGCAACATCTTTAGATTTAGCAACTTTCTTCGTCTTGATAGCTACCTCCTCTTCTCCAACTTTCTTGAACTGAGCGTTGTAGATTTTGAATTTTATAACTGTCGAAGCTGATTCCAGAGGCAATCCGGAGTCTTCGATCAGTTTGCTCAATTTCAGCGCAAACTTTTTTGACTGCTTGGTCGAATAAACCATGTTCTTAAGGGTATTGTTGGAAACTTAATTTCGGCTGTTTGACAAACCATTTATCTATTGGATGAACTGATCAAGTATTCGTATTATACAACTTGCCTAACTGAAGTATCACGTGAGTTATCAAAGGCAACCGAATCCAGCTGAATTGAACCTTCGAAGTTAACTGACTGATCAGTTGGAAACTGATCAGTCGAACCTAACTGGATTTCTGAAGACAGCTGACTGATCAGTTGTAAACTGATCAGTTGATTCACTCAGCACAAGCTTATCAGCTGATCGCTCAGCCATACACGTCAACAAATGAAAGGGATGTACAACCGACATCAGTACAAGCAGACTGCAACTCGTAGTGGAACGCCGCATTTCAGAGTCTATAGTGTACGATTGTCAGGAGAATATCGACGTGGCAATCAACGGATATAAAATTCAAATATTATATCAAGTTACCGTTCGAAGAGAAGCCTATAAATAGGCAAAGAGAGCAGCTGAAGAACTAGATACAAGAACAACTATTTTACTCAAGCTGTTACTCTGCTGAAATCAAAAGCTCACTCTTACTAAGTTCTATCTGTAGCATTCAGGGCTACCTTCTTTGAGCTTGTTAGCACACTGTAATCTTTGTTATATTGTTAAGTTGTGCTAAGATCAGTCACGAATTGAAATAGCCTGTTGTAACTAAGAGTTTCAGTTTTGGCACTGATAAGACCAAACTGAAGTGGGTCAGTACAAACATTGTGTTCGATCAAAGTCTTTTAGTAGAAATCCTATCTTCGTGATAGAAGGGGTGACGTAGGAGTTATTCCATTCTCCGAACATCCAGAAACAAATTGCGTGCTTTTCACTTCAGTTACCTTTTATTTTAGTTATTCTATCTTTCATTCAGTTTACTTCCGCGACTGTTTTCTCAGTTAAACTGATTGTCATCGACTAACGACATACTAAGTATCAGTTTGTTATTAAACTGAACTCAACTTACGAAAAACGAACATAATCTGTGAGTGTTTATTCAACCCCCCTTCTAAACACGTTTCACTTCTTAACCGATCCTTTCAAGTGGTATCAGAGTGGTTATATCTCGTCTCATAATATCTATACTTTCAAACTGATCATTATGTCTTCCTTCAACAAGATCCCTATGTTTTCCAGAGAGGACTTCGATGACTGGAAAATAAGAATGCAGGCTCACTTAGCTGCACAAGATAATGACATGTGGTACGTTATCACTGACGGACCGATGAAGATTCTGAAAGTCAATACAGCAGTGGCTATTACTGAAGGGGCACCTCACCGTATTGAAAAGCATAGAGATGAATGGACGACAGAAGACAAAAGAAAAGCAAATCTGGATAATGTGGCAAAGGATATACTGTACAAGACACTGGACAAAGTAACCTTCAGCAAGATCAAGATGTGTAAGACAACTAAGGAGATTTGGGAAAAGTTGATCCAGCTGTGTGAAGGAAACGAACAAACCAAAGAGAATAAACTTTCTGTTGCTGTGCAGAAGTTTGACAACATCAAGATGAGAACTGAAGAATCGATGCATGAGTATGATGAGGGAGTCAGCTGCATCATCAATGAACTCAATGCACTTGGAAAAGTATATACCAACAAAGAAGTTGCATTAAAAGTAATTAGAGGTCTTCCCAAGGAGTGGGACGTAAAGACCATGGCAATGAGGAAATCCAAGGATCTAAACAGAGTTGAGCTTCATGATCTATTCGCTGATCTGAAAGCCTATGAGTTTGAGCTAAGAACTTGAGAAGGAGAGCCTTCTACTCCAGCAGTCACAACTGCATTAGCTGCTGTCAGAACAGAACCAACTGGTTCAGTCGAGAAGTCTGCTGATCAATTGAGCAATGATGCTATGTCATTGTTCATTAAAAAATTCGGAAGATTTATGAGAAGAAATCAAGGGAACTTCCAGAAGAATTATCAGAGAAATAATTCTAAAGAGGAATCAAATGGCTGCTACAACTGTGGCAAACCCGGTCACTTCATTGCTGACTGTCCCAAACCCAAGAAGGACAGTCAGGGCTCGACTGAAAGAAGAAAGAAGTCATATGAGCATAGAAAGAGATCCAAGGATGATAAGAAGTTTTCCAGGAAGAAGCATGAGGTACTCTTAGCTTAAGAAAGTAAATCTAAATGGGCAGAAACTGACAGCGAGGAGTCAGAACCAGAAACCTCATGCAGTTCCAGTGATGGTGAAGAGGAAGTGAAGTGTCTAATGGCTGGTGATACAGAAGAGGAGTCAAGCAGTCAACAGGTATTTGACTTCAGCTCAACTGATTTCACTAGAGAAGAACTTATTTCAACTCTTCATGACATGGTTAATGAGTAGCATAAGCTTGCCTTATCGTTTGAAAAGGCCAGAGCAAAGCAATCTGATCCCATAGACAATAAAACTAAAACTGATAAATCAGTTGATGTGTTGAGTCTGAAAAGGGAGATTGCTGAGCTTAATGCTGAAAAGAGCAGGAATCAATCAATGATTCAAAAGTTGACGCTTGAGAATTCAAAGCAAACTGAGCTCATACAGGCTTGGAACAAATCATCTGTTGCATTAACTGAAATGCAGAACTCACAGAACTCAGTTACTGATAAAACTGGTTTAGGGTTCAGCACCCAAGATGAAATGATTCCCAATGATACTCGACCAAAACTGAATATGGATAAAGGGAAATACATTCATTTTGTCAAATCAGTTATGGTACAAGAACAAGCAGAGCCAAGTAAACTGGTTGAACAGCCTACTGAAAGTACGAACAAAGCTAGAAGATATGGTATTGGTTATAGCCCAAAAGTTTTAACTGACTCACGTAGTCAGTCATCAAAAAAATTCAGCAGGAAAATATTCAAATGGCTACTCCAATTACCATAACAGCAAGCCAGTTCAGAAAAGATATCGACTGAACAATCAGTCGAACAAAGCTAAATCACATGTTGTATCATCTGCACACTACACACCAAACACACACAAATCGAGAAAGACCATCTGGTATACAGCAACTGGACAGTCAGTCAGACTAATCCAAGTCTGGGTTCCTAAAGGACTAATCAGCTTAGGACCCAAATAGAAAAGGGTACCAAAAATTATATTTGTATGTGACTGCAGGTAACAGGTACAATTAAGGAATCAATCTGGTACTTGGATAGTGGATGCTCACGACACATGACGGGAAATGCAGATCTGTTATCTCAACTGATCAAGTACACTGGACCAAACATCAGTTTTGGAGATGATTCCAAAGGTAAAACTGTGGGTAAGGGTAAGCTTATCCATGGTAACTTTACCATTAATGATGTTTTATTAGTTGAGAATCTCAAGTATAATCTGATTAGCATCAGTCAGTTATGCGATAACGGATTCTCAGTTCAGTTTGACAAATACTCTTGTTCAGTCAAAGACTCAACTGATGAGGTTATTCTAACTGGCAAACGGTGTGGAAACACTTACAAAGTCAGTTGGAATGATCAACCTTATGCACCAGTATGTTTCATTGCTTCAAAGATTTCTAAAGACTGGTTGTGGTAAAAGAGATTGAACCACCTGAACTTTAAATCCATTGCATATCTGAGTAACCACGATCTTGTAACTGGTTTGCCCAAAATGGACTTTGTCAAAGATAAAATTTGTTCAGCATGTCAGTTTGATAAACAAGTAAAATCTTCTTTTAAAAACAAGGGCCGTAAATCTTCTTCCCGATGCTTAGAATTATTGCATATGGATCTCTTTGGTCCAATACCAACCATGAGCTTAGGGGGAATGAAATACACCTTGGTGATTGTGGATGATTTTTCAAGATTTAATTGGGTTATTTTTCTCAAATCCAAAGACCAAACTGCTGCACAACTGATAAAGCTTTTCAAAAGATTATTAAATGAAAAATCAGTTGGAATTGATAGAATCAGATCTGATCGATGAACTGAATTCATCAATCAAACTCTTTCAAATTTTTTAGAATATGCTGAAATTAAGCATGAGCTCTCAGCAGCTAGAACTCCTCAGCAAAATGGTGTAGATGAAAGGAGAAACCGGACTCTTAAAGAAGCTGCTAGAACAATGCTTGCTGATTCGGGGATTTCTCAAAGATTTTGGGCAGAGGCAGTAAACACTGCGTGTTCTATTCAGAACAGATCAATGATTAATAAGAATCATATGAAAACACCATATGAGATCTGGCATGGAAGAAAAAGTGTGGTCTCGTATTTTAAAATATTCGGCTGCAGATGTTTTATTCTTGATAATGGTAAAAATAATTTAAAAATCTTTGTTGCAAAATCTGCAGAGGGAATATTTCTTGGATATTCTTCAGTTAGCAAAGTATATAGAGTTTTCAATAAAAATTCTTTGAATATTGAAGAATCTATCCATGTTGTTTTTGAAGAAAACGCTCTAACTGATAAGCCAACTGATCCAGTTGAGCTAATTGATAGACTTACAGAGATCAGTTTGGAGGATGAAGATGTAGAAGATAATCATATCAATCACAACAACCTCCAAACACCAGAACCAGAAGTACTAGAACAACCAGTTGAACATGAAGCTATTCCTGATGTTCAGTTGGAGGAGCTTATTGAGAATATTCAACTTCCAACTGATGAAGCTCCAACTGATACAGAAACAGTTACCAACTTGGATACAACAAACACTGAACTCAGATGGAAGAAATCACATCCTCCAAAATTGGTGATAGTTACTCCATCTGATCCGGTAAGAACAAGAAATTAGATGCTTAATTTATTTATTCATTCAGCTTTCGTATCACAATTGGAACCAAAGAAAACTGATGAGGCTCTTGCTGATCCAAACTAGATAAATGCAATGCAAGAGGAACTGAATCAGTTTACCCATAACAATGTCTGGAACTTAGTTCCAAGACCACTTTCAAAAACTGTTATAGGTAAAAAATGGGTATACCGGAACAAACTGAACGAAGATGGTTCAGTTGTGCGCAACAAGGCGAGACTGGTAGCACAAAGATATAGACAGGAAGAAGGAATTGACTATGATGAAACATATGCCCCAGTTGCAAGACTGGAAGCCATCCGAATATTCCTTGCCTATGCATCATTCAAGAACTTCAAAATCTACCAGATGGATGTGAAGAGCGCATTTTTAAACGGTCAGCTGCAGGAAGAAGTCTATGTAGAGCAACCTCCAGGTTTCATTAATCATACTTTTCCTGATCATGTCTACCATTTGAACAAAGACTTATATGGTCTGAAACAAGCTCCAAGAGCTTGGTATGAAACGCTTTCAAAATTCCTAACTGATCATGATTTTTCAGTTGGATCAGTTGATAAGACATTGTTCAAATTCTCTAAGAATGATCATATTCTACTTGTTCAAATTTACGTTGATGATATTATATTTGAATCAACTAACCCCAAATTATGCGAGAAGTTTGTTAAGATGATGCAGGACAAATTCGAAATGAGCATGATGGGTGAACTGACATTTTTCCTTGGACTGCAAGTGAAGCAACTAGAAACTGGTATCTTTATCAGTCAGACCAAATATACGAAGGAACTGCTTAAGAAATTTGGCATGGAATCATGCCCAACAGCAAGCACTCCCATGAGTTCATCAGTCAAACTAGACAATGATCAAGGGGGAATATCAGTTGAGGCGACATTATACAGAGGTTTAATAGGTTCATTATTGTACCTAACTCCTAGTCGCCCTGATATTGTATTTGCTGTATGCATGTGTGCTCGATTTCAAGCAATCCCTAAGCAATCACATTTCTCAGCCGCCAAAAGGATTTTAAAATACCTTAAGGGCACACAAAATGTTGGGCTGTGGTATTCTAAAGACTCATCTTTCAATTTAGTTGGATATTCAGATGCAGATTATGCAGGATGTAAGATTGATCGAAAAAGTACAAGTGGATCATGTCAGTTTCTAGGAGACAGACTGATCTCTTGGTTCAGCAAGAAGCAAACATCCATAGCTACTTCCACGACTGAAGCAGAATATCTTGCTGCTGGAAGTTGCTGCGCTCAACTGCTCTGGATTCAGCAACAACTGAAAGACTATGGAGTTATCGCCAAGGAATCGCCTATATTTTGTGATAATACAAGCACGATTGCTATCACGTATAACCCAGTTCTTCACTCAAGGACCAAGCACATCGATGTCAGGCATCACTTCATCAGAGATCATGCCTTGAAGAAGGACATCAGACTGGAATACGTCTCAACTGAGCAGCAAGCAGCTGATATCTTCACCAAACCACTACCCGAGACTAAGTTTTCTCACTTTCGCAACATACTTGGTTTAATAGACTTATCTTAATCAGTTCTCCATGATTATATCTCAGTTGTTAATATATTTGTGCTATTTATCTAATTCTTAACTGATGTTAGCTTGTCAGTTTGTTATTATGATTCAGTTAGTCACCTATTTTTCAGCTAATGAGATTAACTACTGCAGAAAAATATAAGACAACGCTAAAACAAAATGAGTTTTTATTTAAAGAAATTGTTGCGGATTACACCAAAATATTCTTCTTCAACAAAAGCCTTCCATTTTTTCATCCAACCGGATATTTCGCCAGTTGCAGTCTTAAGAAAACTATCAGAAACAGCTATTCGCTTCAGAATAGTCCTCTCCTTGTGGAGCATCAGCTGGTAGACATAACCATCTTCAAAGAGGTTTACCGTCTCGGCGACGTGCAAACGCTCTCTATACTTTTCCAGCTTTGCCAACACTCTAAGAGTGTTCGCTTCTCCACATTCATAGAGGAACTGGAGTCCTTGCAGCTCCTCCCAATAGCGAAGAATTTTATGAAAAACCTCATCTTCCATATCAACTTTACGTTTCTCCTGAGCAGTGTTCATAAACTCTTCAGCGATATCTGGAAGCCTTGAGCTACTTGCACCTGCCATTTTATCTGCTGAATATTCGTAACTGATATGTTTGATACTAACTGAGCCACTTCTATTTATAGCGCAGGGTCAAGGAAGATGAAAGGGCTCAGTCACTGCAGCAGACGATTAATCTTCCAAGCATAAGCTTTTATTTAATTAATCTTGCTTAAGTTCGCTTAATATTTATATGCATTTATTAAGGAGGAATATTGGTTTTAAGAGGTTAACTGAGAAGACAGAAGTTAGTAAATCTTCAGCTGAAAGGACACAGTTTTACAACTGATCGTTCAGTTGGATATTCCACTAATCTTCTCACTTACATTAACAAATTAACCATTTTTTTATTTCAAATTAAGTGACGTGACTATCTATCAAGCATTAAATGCTATCTTTCGGCAAATGACAAGTTGAATTGTGGACTCATATAATCCACATATTTACTACACACGTTCTTACCACACAAACACACGTTTTTATTGCAAAATTTTCATGGACTGACACTTGTCCAATAATACGAACAGTCGCGTACAAAAGTCTTTTTCCCGGTCCATTTCAGTTCTTCTTCTACGCTTGTCCAAATTTGTCAGAGCAAAAGCAAATTCAAGCCTTCTTTTTCGCAGAAAATCATTCAGCTCAAATGGCAAACCAGATTCCATCGCATATGTTGAATGCTATGGCAATCAATTTTGATTTAGTCCTATCTATTAAAGAAGCCGAGGTCAAGAATGTATTTCAGAAGCTTCAATCAGCTGGGCTCAGAACATTCTTGGGACAATCTTCCCAAGAGATCTATCCAAATGAGCTTTTCGATTTCTACTCCAGTGGATTTATCAATCAGGATGGAAGCATGTCATCTACTGTCAATGGTCAGTTGTGGACCATATCTGAAGACTCCTTTGGTGAGATATTCTTGTTGCCGTCTGATGGATTGGCACACCTTGCTGATGTTAAAGCATCAGATATTGAAGAGATGCAGACACAACTCTCCGCTGATGGACGAAAAATCAAAGTTTCCGATCCAAAGAAGGAACTAAAACATGAGGTTCAGTTGTTGGCTGACATTGTAGCCAAGGGGTTATTGGCAAAGGCAGGATCTTTTGCTGCTCTTACCTTGGAGAAATTTCAAGCCCCTACCATTATCATGGCAGGACGAAGACTCAACTGGAGGCAACTCACCTTCAATATATTGAAAAACAAAGGGTTGGTGGCTGATGATTCTGAAAGATCATCCAAATACAAAGTTTTCAATGCTAAGAATATTCTGCCGCCCAAAGCCAAACTGGATCTTACTCCTGGTCCATTCTTCAAGATCAAAAAGGAGATTGGAGCACAGCAGGCTGCTCCCAAGTCTGAAAATGGCAAAAAATCTGGCACAGTTGAAGACCTCCAAGAGGAAGCTGATTGTCAGTGAATCGGAATCGGAGAAAACTCCATCTCCCAAAGTTACCAAAAAGCCCAGAACTCAGAAAACCAAGCACATAGTTTCGCTGGAAGCTATTCAAACTGAAAGGCTGAAATCTTCAGACGCTCAACAGCCTATTCAGGCTATTCCTCTAAAAGCCATTCCAGCTGAAGTTTCAGTAAGAGATCAGTTGCCTCAATCAACTGATCTATCCAAGAAGGTCATCACCTCAGCAGGTGAAAAGGAGTCAGTCAGGGCCGTATCTTCTCTGCAAACTGTCAATCGCCCTACCATTTTGTTCAGGCTCGACCTAAAGGAATCACTATTCGAGAACTGGTGGAAACGACTCGTTCGGGTCTGAACATTCCACACATTCTTACTGATGAGAAAGGCAAGGGCAAGATGATTGAAGAGCCCAGGCCAACAAATGCAATCCGGACCCATATTGACCTAATTTGGGAACAGGTCAATGCTTTTGCAGCATCCAAACTGAAAACTTATGAGGCTTGGATCACATACAGAACTCACACCTTTGCCAAACAATTGAAGAAGAAGTCTCAGCTGAAGAAGTTTATCAGGTTGGAAGCCATCGTTTTGAGGATAGTCAAAACTGCTACTCTTGTGCAGGCTTTGGAAAGAAAAAATTATTTCTTTGATTTGATGAGAGCCAAGAAGTTGGCTCAACTAGTTGAAAGCAAACTACATTCCGACGAATCCAACTGCTTACAATGATCGAGCTGTGCTTACTCAGTTGGATTCAGATCTTACTTCCCTACATGTACAGATACGATTTTGGGAACAAGATCAGGAATTAGTTATTCATGGAGGGTCTTCAGAAGAAGAGGAAGAACCCTCATCACCGAATAAAGAGCAAGCTCAGGATGTGTCTGAACCCTCTGTTGCTGATCCACCATTGTACTCAGAAGCTGACTTAACATTTGCAAATATTGATGAAATTATTCAATCAGTAGTACAGGAATCTCAACCAGAGGAGCTCATTTCTGAATCAGTTGATCACTCGACTGATCAAGCAATTGTAGAGGCTCCTATCTTAACTGAAGAGCTCGTTCAGCAGGATGATCCAACGAATGTACCAGCTCAGTCCACAGATAAAGAAATCGCTGAAAATGTGGCGGCTCAGTTGCTCAATTTTGAAAATATTCCAACTAACGAGCCAGCCCAAATTTCAGCTGATTCTCAAGCAGAAGCACCAGTTGATCCTCCAACTGAATGTCTCACAGATTTACCTCTACATCAGGACAGTTCAGTTGCTACTCAGGATCCTTCTTCTCTTCCTTCAGCGCAAGTAGAGGTTACTGAATCAGTTGTTCCAGAACAAACTATTGCCGAGACAGTTGTATCTGACAGGACCTTGGTGGTCTTTGATCAAGTCTCCAAAAAACAAGAACCTGGAACTGCTGGACATCTACCTCCTCAGTCGTCTGGTGATCTTGAAGCAGTTCTTGAAGAAATTCAAGACATTCAGAATAATATTCACAAAATACTTACTGCCGTTTCCCAGATTCAGCGAACTCAACTCGCTCATACTCCAAAACTGGAACATGCAGAGGTATTCAACTCAGAAAAACTGAAGGCAGTTCATGCTACCGTGACCTCTCTTTCCCTTGCAATAAAAGATATTAGAAAGAATAGAGGCTTAGCTGAAAGTCTCTCTGTCACCCAAGATGTAATCAGCAAGAGAGTTGACTTTGTGGAGACATCTGTTTCCAGAAAGATAGACTTGATGCAAACCACTATGCTGAATGCAGTCTCAGACGTAGCCACTTCTGTTAAAGTTCTATCAACTGATGTTAAAAGATTATCTATCAGAATGGAGGTGTTTGACAAAAAAGGGGAATAGAGACCTAAGCTACAGTCAAATCAGTTGACGGATTTATTTGTACATGGAATTATTTATACAGATTATTTCATTCTTTCATTGTACGAATCTGTACACGACAGTTATTATTTTATCTACAACCGATTTGAAGGACGTCTATAAGCTTAACTGATCAGTTATCATTCGCTTAGTGTTGTCAAACACCAAAAAGGGGGAAATTGTTGGAAACTTAATTTCGGCTATTTGACAAACCATTTATCTATTGGATGAACTGATCAAGTATTCGTATTATACAACTTGCCTAACTGAAATATCACGTGAGTTATCAAAGGCAACCGAATCCAGTTGAATTGAACCTTCGAAGTTAACTGACTGATCAGTTGGAAACTGATCAGTTGAACCTAACTGGATTTCTGAAGACAGCTAACTGATCAGTTGATTCATTCAGCACAAGCTTATCAGCTGATCGCTCAGCCATACACGTCATCAAATGAAAGGGATGTTCAACCGACATCAGTACAAGAAGACTGCAACTCGTAGTGGAACGCCGCATTTCAGAGTCTACAGTGTATGATTGTCAGGAGAATATAGACGTGGCAATCAACGGATATAAAATTCAAATATTATATCAAGTTACCGTTGGAAGAGAAGCCTATAAATAGGCAAAGAGAGCAGCTGAAGAACTAGATACAAGAACAACTATTTTACTCAAGCTGTTACTCTGCTGAAATCAAAAACTCACTCTTACTAAGTTCTATCTGTAGCATTCAAGGCTACCTTCTTTGAGCTTGTTAGCACACTGTAGTCTTTGTTATATTGTTAAGTTGTGCTAAGATCAGTCACGAACTGAAATAGCCTGTTGTAACTAAGAGTTTCAGTTTTGGCACTGATAAGACCAAACTGAAGTGGGTCAGTACAAACATTGTATTCGATCAAAGTCTTTTAGTAGAAATCCTATATTCGTGATAGAAGGGGTGACGTAGGAGTTATTCCATTCTCCGAACATCCAGAAACAAATCGCGTGCTTTTCACTTCAGTTACCTTTTATTTTAGTTATTCTATCTTTCATTCAGTTTACTTCCGCAACTGTTTTCTCAGTTAAACTGATTGTCATCGACTAACGAGATACTAAGTATCAGTTTGTTATTAAACTGAACTCAACTTACGAAAAACGAACATAATCTGTGAGTGTTTATTTAACCTCCCATTCTAAACACGTTTCACTTCTTAACCGATCCTTTCAGGTATTGAACAGAATGAATGACCAGTTCATCTTTATCTCTTTGATGATGGCTGTCATCACTTAAAATTTCTCGAGGGTCAAGACAACAAAAAAACCAGCCTTGGCCAAGATGCTCTCGGCAGCAATATCTGCCAACAAGTGAAATTCCGGCTTCAGTTCCCGCTTGGCTTATGACGCTTTGATCAGCTTTCCACTGGCTGATACTGCATCTCCTCAATGCCTGAAGCAGTTACTTTTGAGAAGCTTGAAAGCCCTTCAGCTGGAAGTTGGAACAAATTCCTGAACAACTCTTCATCAACAATCATAGAGTGATTGTTGATCTTCATCTGAGTCTGCCCATCATCAGATACTGAGCTTGACTCGTAGATAGATAGGATCTCTGAGGAATAGATATCTTGAGTAGATTTTTCTGTGAAAGAGGAAAAGAAATGCAAGTGATTTGCTCCAAAGATTAGAGAGTCGGGAGATTTTAGAAACTGTAAAGTGAAATCTGAGTAAGTCGATTTCTAAATATGTTTCGTGACTTTTCAAATTTCGGACACGTGTCAGCCCGTGAGCAGTTTGACCATAAATTCAGGTCATTCAACCATTTTATTTATTTGAAAAACTGAAATTAGACAGTTACGCAAAAAATGGGATTTGATTAAAATTTTGAATGATTTTAAAATAACAAACCTTAATTAGTCACAAATTTCGTTATAGAATTGGATCAAATTAAAGTTAATCAACCTATTTGATAAGATCAGTTGGTTCGATTGCTGATTGACCAGTTTGAAACCGACTCAATTCAGTTCAGGAGCAACTGATATCTGTTTTGTATGTGTTACCACAGCTATTGTCTGTCATAATGATGTCACCAGTTGTGTTATTAACAATACAAGTATGTTTATTAATTCAACTGAATGATTATGATCACATACTTGGCTGATGTTAATCAAGTTATATTTCAAATTGTCAACAAGTAAGACAGTATCAACAATAATGTTACTATGGATAAGCTTACCCTTACCCACGGTTCTACCTTGAGAGAAATTTCAAAAACTGATTTTGGTACCTGAGTATTTGACCAGTAGTGATATTAATTCTGCTTCTCCAGTCATGTGTTTAGAACATTCACTCTCCAAGTACCAGACTGAGTCTTTGGTCAGTTTTCTTGTTACCTGCAATCACAAATAATAAATAAATTTGGTACCCAAATCTATTTGGGTTCTGAACTGATTAGTCATTTAGGAACCTACACTTGGATCAGTCGAACTGACTTTCCAGTCATTGTGTTCCAAATAGATTTACTTTATTTGTGTTTGTCAGGTGTGTTGTGTTCAAATGATACAATATGTGTTTTAGCTCGGTTCGCCTTGTTGTTCATCCGATATCGTTTTTGAACAGACTTGCAATTATGATAGTGACTGTAATAGTCATTCATAGAGTTCTGTTTGTGATTACTGGACGGCTTAGGTGACCAACTGCGTGAATCAGTTGAACTCTTTGGACTATATCCAATCCCGTGCCTTTTAGCCTTGTTCATATTTTCAATCGGCTGTTCAACCGGCTTACTGGGCTCTGGTTGTTAATGTACCATGACTGATTTAACAAAGTGAATGTATTTCTCTTTGTACATATTCAGTTCTGGCTTAGTACCGCTTGTTGAGGGTTCATCTTGACTATAAAGCCTAAACAAGTTTTGTCCCCAACTGATTTCTGTAAACCTTGCATTTCGGTCAACATGACTAATGACTTGTTCCATAATTGAATCAGATCAGTTGATCTCGAGTTTTCGGACTTCAGCTGCTGAATCAAGGATTGATTCTCATCCTTTTCCGCTGTCAGCTTAGCAATCTCCTTTTTGATATTCGACATCGCAACTGATTGTGAATAATCAGTTTCAGTTTTGTCGTTGGTAGGATCAGTTTGCTTAGCCTTAGCTTCCTCAAAAAGAGAGAGCAAGCTTATGGTACTCATTTACCATGTCATGCAGGGTAGAAATAAGTTCTTCAAATGTAAAATCAGTAGAACTGAAATCAAATACTTGATCGCTGCTGGATTCCAGTTCAGCATCATTAGCCATGATAAATTTCACCTCTTCTTCATCACTAGAGCTGTTTGAGCTCTCAGTTTCTGATGTTTGCTGTCAGTTTCTGCCCGTTTTGATTTGCTTTCTTCAGCTACTAGGGCTTCGTGATTCTTCCTGGACTATTTTTTGTCATCCTTAGAACTTTTCATGTGCTAGAAGGGCTTCTTTCCCTTCTCAACTGATCTTTTGTTGTCCTTCTTTGGCTTGGGACAATCAACTATGAAATGACCAGTTCTGCCACAGTTGTAGCACGCGTTCGGTTCTTCTTTTGATTCATTCCTATGGTAATTCATTTGGAATGATCTTGAGTCTTTCTCATGAACCTTCCGAACTTTTTGACGAACAATGACATCGCGTCATTTCTCAACTGTTCAGCTGTCTTCTGAACTGAAACTATTGGCTCCAGTTTCAGAGTGCTGAGGACAGTTGTGACTAGTGGGACTGATGGTTCACCCTCTCTTGTTTGCATTTCAAATTCATATGCTTTCAGGTCTGCAAATAAATCATGTAGTTACACCTTGTTAAGATCTTTTGATTCTCGCATGGCCATGGTTTTAACATCTCACTCCTTGGGAAGGCCACACATCACCTTTAAAGCAACTTCTTTGTTTGAAAGTGCATTCAGTTCATTCACAATGTTGCTCACTCGTTCATCAAACTCGTTCAGTAACTCGTCAGCTTTCAGTTTGATGTTATCAAATTTTTGCACAGCAACTGAAAGTTTGTTCTCCTTTGTTTGATCGTTGCCTTTTCATAGTTGGATCAGTTTCACCCAAATTTCTTCGGCAGATTCGCACATTTTATTTTGCTGAAGGTGTTCTTGTCCAGCGCTTTGTAGAGTACATCATTGGCAACATTATCCAAATTTGCCTTCCTTTTATCTTCAGTTGTCCACTCAGCACTTGGCTTTTCAATGCGATGAGGTGCTCCATCAGTTAGAGCAACTGCAATATTTTCTTTCATTATTTTCATTTGTCCGTCAATTATGACGTACCACATATCATCATCTTGTGAATCTAGATGAGCCTGCATTCTAATTTTCCAGTAATCAAATTCTTCTCTGGAAAACATAGGAATTTTATTGAACGAAGACATGGTTATCAGATGTAAGTGTTTGGAAGTATTCAAGACAAGATTTAACCGTTCTGATACCACTTGTTAGGATCAGTTAATGTGGGTGAAGTGTTTAGAATGAGGGTTTAATAAACACTTCAACTTTTTAAAATCTTTTTCAAATATGATCAGTTCTTTGAGGAACTAATCCTGAAATTTTGTATGTCTATATCGATCAGTTAACTAATGAAATTGCGGAAATAAACTGAAAGATAGATTGAATAATTTGGCTAGAGTATCGTGATAACTGAATAAATAAGAAAATGATGAACACGAGGTTTTTATGGATGTTCAGAGACTTCAAATGCTCCTACGTCACCCTTTTGATCCCAAGGATATGAATACACTAAAAGACTTTGATTAATTACAATAAATATGTAATAACCCACTTCAGTTAGACTTAAATAATGCCAAACTGAAACTCTTAGCCTTTCTTTTCACTTATCAGTTGATAACTGAATAGCTCGATAGAAAAGTGTGAATGCTACAAATATATCAGTGACGTATGAACTAGAATTTGCGATTCGCAAACTGAATAAAATTGAAGGTTAATTGCAATTGACTGATTGTTCTCATTGTTATTGTTGTTCGTAATCGATAACTTTTTTCTCAACTGAACTCATCAGCGATATATAGTCTTCGATTCCAACGGTCACATTGAATGCATTTAATGATTAATATCCGTTGAATCGTCTTTTAGTCCATTTATATGACTTTTTAAGGCAGAGGTACGATGTATCACACTGTTATGCTTCATCTGTTCTATTTTGGTACGGACTGTCAGTTTTTCTGCTGAAATTCAAATTGCAACTGATGACATGGCTAACTGATCAAGAGTCAAACTGGTTGACTGATCTGTTTAGATGGTCTATATGAGGACCGAATATTTTCTTCTTAATCAATCTTATAATTAATATTTTCAAGGAAATTAAGATATTGGATTATTGGTATAAATGAGAATTATATTGTAAATCCTTGTATTGGAAATTGGAAATCTTTAGTATCAAGTCAATAATATTTACACCAAGGCATACATATTTTCGAAATTGGGAAGGAAATTTACAAAGTTGAGAGATATCATACAAGGTCTAGAGGCATGAATTATATGGACATTTCTAATTTTCGAATTTACTAGATTTTTTGCCTAAATATGGTGATGCTTATATATTGGATATTGTGCAAGCTTAAGCCACGAGGATGGAAGCAAATCCTCCCCTCCCTTACACCATATTTTCGAACCATCCAAGGAGTGGGAATCAAGAATTAATTCCCACAATTTAGGTAGTTAAATCATCAGCCATGGAAGGAATATTGGAGTCAAATTTATGAGATTTGGCATGATTGAGTACCAAATTTAGCTTCATCCTCCTCCCCTATAAATAGTCCACCATACATAGCATTCACTACACCCTAAATCTCGAAATCCCTTGCTGAAAATCTCAAAATTCCAGCAGCATTCCCTTGCCGAAACCTTGCTCAAAAATCATCCAAAGTTAGCCTAGACTGTGAACCGAAGTGCTGCCCGAACGAGGAGCAAGAAACAATCTAATCTGAAGCCGTGCACCTACGTTTTTAGCATTCCAAAACTACTGAAAGTGGACTTGTTTTAAAAGTTTAAATTTCGTTATGCATGATTCTTCGTTTTTTTAAAATACGGTCGAGTACTCCTTTTCTTGTGTTGGTTGTCATACGGTTTTGGGCACTGTGAGGAGTCGACTGTATATGGGTGAGAATCCCAACCATGATATGACCCTTACGCGGTGGGGATGTAACCGCTATATGGCCTCGCCCCTTAGAGGAGTAAAAATTAGGGACTGATATCAGTAAACCATAAAAAGTAGAGGAATCTCAGTTCCTGGTAAATGTTATGCATGTGATATGAATGATGTTATGTAAGTCATGTGATTTTCGAAATTATGCATGTTGTTATATTGTGCTCGAACGGCCCCCCACTTGCTGAGTATTTCACAAAATACTCACCCCCCTTACAATCCTTTCCCAGATTAACCTGAGGAACAACTCGAGGAGGAAGAGTCAGACCAGTTTTGGGGCTGGTGAAAGTTCAAGGTTTTAGATTAAGTTTAAGATTATTATTATTATTCAGTTTTTAATGCTTTCGCACTACTATTTCATTTAGGTTGTAAAGATAATTGTTATTTCATTTAAATTATGATTTATAAACTGATTTTGGTTTATACTGTGCTAAGAGGCTGGTTATTTTCTGTTGTGTGATTGTGAAACAACGCCGGTATCAACCCTGAGTTTCGAGGCGTGACAGTCTATATTAAAAATCAGTTCTAATTGATATCCTTTCAGTTTGAACACTCCAGTTCAGTTTACAGTTACGATGTACCAGTTCTGCGAATAACACATTCAGTTCTACTTTTCAGATCTGGTATCGATCAGTTTGTCAATCTTCGATTAATCAGTTTGGGACTTTATTAATTCCTTTAAGAACTTTAGTTTAATTTACTTCAGTTTTACTTGGTCCATTAAATTTGAGAAGTCTCGTTCAGTTCAGTTACGTTCTTTCAGTTCAGTTCAGTTACGTTCTTTCAGTTGAGTTATTGATTCAGTTTAGGTCTTTCGATTGGTTACTGGTCAGTTTGTCAAATTCTGAAATTTATAAATTCCAACAGATTAAAAAATGATGAATGAAAACAGGATAGTACCTCTCCCGCAAAAGGTTTTGCATTTTCCGGTCGAAGTGACCCGGTCGTAGGCAAAGGTCTAGGAGATGATGAGAAGAGCCCCTTTAAATCCGCTATTTCTTCCTCGGTATGAGCTGAAGACTCTGAATGACAAAAAACATGGCTATCTGACTTGGAAGAATCGAAACCATTCTCCAAAGCGTCATCTTGTGTATCGGTGAAAGCTGATTCTTCTCTATCACCCAAATCGAACTCCCTCGGCTTGCTAATTTCCTCCTGATTCAATAGACTAGAGTTTGGTAAACCTCCATCTTCAGGGAAAGCTATACCCTAGTTGACACTCCTGAATTGTCTTCTGCCATAAGTTTTCCCATATGTAGGCAGTAAAGTCTTTGTGCCTACAACACCTATACATTTAGCTTGCTCCTCGGGCTGTCGGTTTATCAGGGATTGAATGGGCGATCTTCTGAGTTCTTTAACTTTTTTATGGACAATTCTTTTCAAAATCGTAGTCACCTTTCCCCCAATGAGAATGCCGACAACGCACCTCTCTCTATTGCCCAGTCATCATGCTTCTTAAGGATAGCAGAATGCTGCACATCTTTCATCATTTCCCTACTCTTACCAGATCCAACTCCTTTCCTCATGTCTTCAAGTTTAATACGTGATCTTGTATACCGTTCGATAGAGCAGCTGCTAGATTCTGCAACTCTTTCTTGTTTTCTACGGATGTTTGAATTACCCCAACCTGCCAAAGTCCTCCTGCCATTAACCACGACATGAGCGTATGATTCTCATTCGTAGTGCTCATAGGCTGCTAAGTCAAAAATATCGACCTGAATTCGAATCTTTGTAGTCCCCCCATCTAATGGAATCTTCATCCTTGCGAGGGTGCTTCAAACACAATATTTCAATGAGCTGCAATAGCTCGTGTTCTATGAATGTAAATACCGATGAATTAAATCGAGTTTGGTTTTAAACCAAGCGGAAAATACCCGAAATAATCCTTCGTTAAGAAAGCTGATCAGTGAAATGCTTTTAGCTTGTGTAAATTGAATAACTGAAATAAGGGGATCAGTTCTGGCTTATATCAGTTCAATTTTGGGAAGAACTAGACTGATATCACCTGAACTTATCAAATCAGTTTTAAAGCAGTAGTTAAACAGTTAGGGACATAAGATATGTTTATGGATGTTCGGAGACTTCAACTGCTCCTACGTCACCCCTTCTGCCACATCGGGTAGGATTCACTAGAAGACTTTGATTTATACAACACCTTGTACAAACCCATTCAGCTTAGGACTTACGCTACTGCCTAACTGCACTTTGAGCCTAGACTGAAGGCAGCACCTTCCAGCCAATACTTGTTTAACGTCTATATGTTAAAGACTACATACACAAGTTTATTATCTTTGTGCAAGACTCACTCAGCTATTCAATAAGCTTAACTCTCTGTATTTGTGAGTGATTGAGTGTGCGTGTGTGAGTGTTGATCTATGAATACAACACGAAAGTGTTCTCACACACTGAGGGAATTGTGCTTCTAATCTAAGCTAATAACACTATGGAGTGTTTCCTCAAAACTGGGCTGGTTGCTTCTTGTAAGCTGACATTCACTATGCGTGCCCTATCTTCTTTCACACTTCTTGTATTGTTGATGGTCTTGATCTTATATTTATAGGAGCAATGTGACCGTATATCAAGGCTCTTCAAATATGTTCGTTGCAGTTTGAATCCGTTCCTCGAAATTTGTGTCTTGTCCTTTCTGACAGCCATCTGGAATGTCTCGACTTTAAGCTCTGCTGCAACGTTCATTATTGTACTCTTGATAGTACAATTACTTTCCCCAATGCGCACAGCTGGATTCCACTTAGATTATCTTGTCTTGTTCAGCAAAATGGTCGGCTCCTAACTGATTCGCTGAACTAGTCAGATGAAATGGTCTTGAACTGGTGTGGTTAAATCAGTTGGCTCGTCAGCTAAACTGATTTCACTGATTCAGTTGAACTGGTCAGCTGCTTCAACAGTTGAACTCTTCATTAGCTGGCCGGTTTTCTGAAGGTTTTCTGCTGAACCACCTATCGGATGAACAATCAGTTGAACTGTTATTTGATATATCAGTTGGGCTGGTCAGTTGGTACTTTCAGTTTGCGTCTCGACAGCATCAGTTTTGGCTTGGTAACTGATCAGTTCGAAGCCTGATCAGTTTCAGCTATCTGCGCACTTAGGTAAATTCATTAGAAACAAAATAACAAGTATTGTTAACATCAAAATCAAGATTGCGAACATGAAATATTCCAACACTTTGTATAACCCTCCTTCAGTACCTTTCACCTTGATCTTAGCTGCCCCTAGATCTCTGAAGTGCAATGTGTCAGCGCTAATCTCCATCAAACCCCCACATCGATCCCCGATAATTTTACAAGTATCAGGTTACCAAAAGTTCCAAGGTAGGCCAAAGATCCTAACCAAGTTACTGCAGCAATTATAAACCATGTCTGACGTGTTGATTTCTGGACTCCACTCCTCAAAGACCCCTCTATCGAAGAACCCTTTCTTTAATTTTATTTTAGAAAGTAGGAGAACTCTGACAGATTGGAAGGCCACCACACGGCCTTATTAGCTTGAAACGAAAATAGTTCAACCCTCATGTTTACAGAGATACCAAGAACAAGCTGTATCTGCTCCCACGAAATGTTGACCTCTTCTTTTGTTAACAATAAGTGCTTCATGCCATTTCTAATCCACCTTTTGCCTACCACTGTCTATCTTTCTGATGTACGAAGTTACCTCTACTTGTAGCGGTTACCGTGATGTAGAGTGGGTTGGACCTTCCTTTGAGCGTTCCCTGCCAATAAATTTGCCAGGATGTTGGAAAATTCTTTTCCAAACCCCTGAATTGTAACAACTAGGCACTGTAATGCTCTCTTTTCTGCCTAGCTTGTTAAATTTAGACACCTCTAGGAAGCAACCTTTTTGTTTGTAAATCTCTGAATGGTAAATACGACATTTCTGCCCCTGAAACAATTAAAAGCCGAGCATGAAGAAGGAAATTTGACTAAATCCTTAAGTTTTAAACTGATCAAAATGCCTTTTCTCGATCTAAATCAAGCACATAATTCGCATTCCTAATTCTTTCAGACCACCAGATCGAAGAACCCCCAATGCCCACCCTCAACGTGAACATTTTTTGTTCGATCTTCACTTCTTCATCCCGAACTACTGACCTATAAATAGAAAACGACCTCCGTTGATAAGACATAGCCCTGTTCAGGGCATACATCCCCTCGAAAGTGCTAAAGTTTAGTGATCCAGAAAAAACACTGAGAAGAGATCTCAGAACAGAGAATTATCATAAGGCACCATTATCAACAAAAGAGTAGGAAACCGGAAAGAAAAGAAGACCGCTAGCTAAAAAGAAGACAAAGCCGCCAACGAAGAGGTACTCCAGCGAAGGCTGCTATCACCAGGAGGGGAAGAAACGAAGCAACATAATAGAAGAAGATTAAACGAAAACGAAGAGAAGACAAAAGGTAGAGGACCGCCGACGGCCGGCGGACACCGCCGGGGGGAGAAGGGAGATGCGGTCAACGATGGTCAGAAATAGAAGACGCTGATTGTAGAAGAAAAGTTAACAAGGGAACATCTACCAAGCGAATTAGAGAGCATTTTGAAAAATTCTCTCTCTAGGGCTTTTTAGGATACCCAATAATCAATACAAAATAAAAAAAATCTCTTGGGATGAAAACTGTTAGGAGAACTAATTTTCAAAAATCAAGTTCTAATGCCAAAGTTTAGGTGACTTGGTTTTAGGATTTTTTACTATCTTCCACAACCAATACTGAAACGATAAAAAGAAAAAAGAGGAAAATCAATTATCTTCGTTTGAAAGAGAGGTCGCATAATCTCCGATACTAGAAAAAGTCATGTCTGCCTCAATTTCTTCATTTTTGTATGTGGTGGATAAAACTATAAGACATAGAAAATAACTTCTCGTCAAGCCTTCAGCAAAGGCTCTCAAAAAGCTTGATTTTCCCATTAACTACAAAATTTAAAACATAAGGTTAGTGACGCAAGTTGATGATACCAATAAAAAAAAGAACCGCCGTGTAAAATTAGAATCTTGGTATGAAAACGATAAAGTGAACCTGGATGAAACAAAAGAATGAATCCAAAGAGTAATTGCACTCATGCAGAGCTAGAGAAAGAGAGAATTGCAATGTTCAATCAGGCCTTGTAAAATACGTCTTCCACCTCCGATTCTCTGATATCAACAGAAATGTTGCCAACATATATCATGCGAGATTACAGACCACTCGCTTTAGGTCCTTGAGGAAGACGTCAAAGCAAATACTTCAGGCACAAATTAATCATAAAGATGAGTCCCAAAATAACTTCAAATATTTTAATATGAGTTTTATAACCAATTACTTATTAAAATCAATTACTGGATGAGAATCTTGCTGAACAAAATAGTTCCCCTAACATAAAAAAAATCCCTTGGGATGAAAATATTAGGAGAACTAATTTGCAAAAATCAAGTTCTCACGCCAAAATTTAGGTGACTTGGTTTTATGATTTTTAACTATCTAACTTTCTTTCACCACCAATGCTGAAACGATAAGAAGAATGAAGAGGAAAATCACTTATCTCCGTTTGAAAGAGAGGTCGCATAATCTACGAGACTAGAAAGAGTCATGTATGCCTCAATTTCTTCATTTTTGTACGTGGTGGATGAAACTATCAGACAAAGAAAGCAACTTCTCGCCAAGTCTTCAGCTAAGGCTCTCAAAAAGCTAGATTTTCCAATTAACTAAAAAATTTAAAACATAAGGTTAGTGACGCAAGTTGATGATACCAATAAAAAAAGAACCGACAAGTAAAATTAGAATCTTGGAGGATGAAAACGATAAAGTGACCCTGGATGAAACAGAAGAATGAATCCAGAGAGTTCAATCCAGAGAGTGATTGAACTCACGCATAGCCAGAGAAAAGAGAATTGCAATGTTCAATCAGGACTTCTAAAATACGTCTTCAACCTCCAATTCTCTAATAATATCAACAGAAAGGTTGCCAACACAAATCATGCGAGATTACTGACCACTCGTTTCGGTCTATGAGGAAGACGTCAAAGCAAATATTGCAGACACAAATTAATCATAAAGATGAGTCCAAAAATAACTTCAAATATTTTAATCTAAGTTTTATAACCAATTACTTATTAAAATCAATTACTGGATGAGAATCTTTCTTAACAAAATAGTTCCCCTAACATAAAAAAAAATCCCTTGGGATGAAAATGTTAGGAGAACTAATTTGCAAAAATCAAGTTCTCACGCCAAAATTTAGGTGACTTGGTTTTATGATTTTTAACTATCTAACTTTCTTTCACCACCAATGCTGAAACGATAAAAAGAATGAAGAGGAAAATCACTTATCTCTGTTTGAAAGAGAGGTCGCATAATCTCCGAGACTAGAAGGAGTCATGTATGCATCAATTTCTTCATTTTTATAAGTTGTGGATAAAACTATCACACATAGAAAGTAACTTCTCATCAAGCCTTCAGCAAAGGCTCTCAAAAAGCTTTATTTTCCCATTAACTACAAAATTTAAAACATAAGGTTAGTGACGCAAGTTGATGATACAAATAAAAAAAGAACCGGCACGTAAAATTAGAATCTTGGAGGATGAAAAAGATAAAGTGAACCTGATGAAACAGAAGAATGAATCCAGTGAGTAATTGCACTCAAGCAGAGCCAGAGAAAGGGAGAATTGCAATGTTCAATCAGGCCTTGTAAAATACGTCTTCCACCTTCGATTCTCTGATATCAACAGAAAGGTTGCCAACATAAAAAATCATGCGAGATTACAGACCACTCGCTTTCGGTCCTTGAGGAAAACGTCAAAGCAAATACTGCAGGCACAAATTAATCATAAAGATGAGTCCCAAAATAACTTCAAATATTTTAATATGAGTTTTATAACCAATTACTTATTAAAATCAGTTACTGGATGAGAATCTTGCTGAACAAAATAGTTCCCCTAACATAAAAAAAATCCCTTGGGATGAAAATGTTAGGAGAACTAATTTGCAAAAATCAAGTTCTCATGCCAAAGTTTAGGTGACTTGGTTTAAGGCTTTTTAACTATCTAACTTTCTTTCACCACCAATGCTGAAACGATAAAAAGAATGAAGAGGAAAATCACTTATCTCTGTTTGAAAGAGAGGTCGCATAATCTCCGAGACTAGAAGGAGTCATGTATGCATCAATTTCTTCATTTTTATAAGTTATGGATAAAACTATCACACATAGAAAGTAACTTCTCATCAAGCCTTCAGCAAAGGCTCTCAAAAAGCTTTATTTTCCCATTAACTACAAAATTTAAAACATAAGGTTAGTGACGCAAGTTGATAATACAAATAAAAAAAAGAACCGGCACGTAAAATTAGAATCTTGGAGGATGAAAAAGATAAAGTGAACCTGGATGAAACAGAAGAAGAATCCAGAAAGTAATTGCACCCACGTAGAGCCAGAGAAAGGGAGAATTGCAATGTTCAATCAGGCCTTGTAAAATATGTCTTCCACCTCCGATTCTCTGATATCAACAAAAAGATTGCCAACATAAATCATGCGAGATTACAGACCACTCGCTTTCGGTCCTTCAGAAAGACGTCAAAGCAAATACTGCATGCACAAATTAATCATAAAGATGAGTCCCAAAATAACTTCAAATATTTTAATATGAGTTTTATAACCAATTACTTATTAAAATCAATTACTGGATGAAAATCTTGCTGAACAAAATAGTTCCCCTAACATAAAAAAAATCCCTTGGGATGAAAATGTTAGGAGAACTAATTTGCAAAAATCAAGTTCTCACGCCAAAGTTTAGGTGACTTGGTTTCAGGATTTTTAATTATCTAACTTTCTTTCACCACCAATGCTGAAACGATAAAAGGAAAGAAGAGGAAAATCACTTATCTCCGTTTGAAAGAGAGGTCGCATAATCTCCGAGAATAGAAAGAGTCATGTATGCCTCAATTTCTTCATTTTTATAAGTTGTGGATAAAACTATCACACATAGAAAATAACTTCTCATCAAGCCTTCAGCAAAGGCTCTCAAAAAGCTTTAATTTTCCATTAACTACAAAATTTAAAACATAAGGTTAGTGACGTAAGTTGATGACACAAATAAAAAAAAGAACCGGCACGTAAAATTAAAATCTTGGAGAATGAAAACGATAAAGTGAACCTGGATGAAACAGAAGAATGAATCCAGAGAGTAATTGCACCCACGCAGAGCCAGAGAAAGGGAGAATTGCAATGTTCAATCAGGCCTTGTAAAATAAGTCTTCCACCTCCGATTCTCTGATATCAACAGAAATGTTGCCAACATAAATCATGCGAGATTACAGAACACTCGCTTCTGCAGACACAAATTAATCATAAAGATGAGTCCCAAAATAACTTCAAATATTTTAATATGAGTTTTATAACCAATTACTTATTAAAATCAATTACTGGATGAGAATCTTGCTGAACAAAATAGTTCCCCTAACATAAAAAAAATCCCTTGGGATGAAAATGTTAGGAGAACTAATTTGCAAAAATCAAGTTCTCACGCCAAAGTTTAGGTGACTTGGTTTTAGGATTTTTAACTATCTAACTTTCTTTCACCACCAATGCTGAAACGATAAAAAGAAAGAAGAGGAAAATCACTTATCTCCGTTTTTAAGAGAGGTCGCATAATCTCCGAGACTAGAAAGAGTCATGTATGCCTCAATTTCTTCATTTTTATAAGTTGTGGATAAAACTATCACATAGAAAGTAACTTCTCATCAAGCCTTCAGCAAAGGCTCTCAAAAAGCTTTATTTTCCCATTAAGTACAAAATTTAAAACATAAGATTAGTGACGCAAGTTGATGATATCAATAAAAAAAAAAGAACCGGCACTTAAAATTAGAATCTTGGAGGATGAAAACGATAAAGTGAACCTGATGAAACAGAAGAATGAATCCAGAGAGTAATTGCACTCAAGCAGAGCCAGAGAAAGGGAAAATTGCAATGTTCAATCAGGCCTTGTAAAATACGTCTTCCACCTTCGATTCTCTGATATCAACAGAAAGGTTGCCAACATAAAAAATCATGCGAGATTACAGACCACTCGCTTTCGGTCCTTGAGAAAGACGTCAAAGCAAATACTGCAAACACAAATTAATCATAAAGATGAGTCCCAAAATAACTTCAAATATTTTAATATGAGTTTTATAACCAATTACTTATTAAAATCAGTTACTGGATGAGAATCTTGCTGAACAAAATAGTTCCCCTAACATAAAAAAAATCCCTTGGGATGAAAATGTTAGGAGAACTAATTTGCAAAAATCAAGTTCTCACGCCAAAGTTTAGGTGACTTGGTTTTAGGATTTTTAACTATCTAACTTTCTTTCACCACCAATGCTGAAACGATAAAAAGAAGGAACAGGAAAATCACTTATCTCCGTTTGAAAGAGAGGTCGCATAATCTCCGAGACTAGAAAGAGTCATGTATGCCTCAATTTCTTAATTTTTATAAGTTGTGGATAAAACTATCACACATAGAAAGTAACTTCTCATCAAGACTTCAGTAAAGGCTGCTCTCAAAAAGCTTTATTTTCCCATTAACTACAAATTTAAAACATAAGGTTAATGACGCAAGTTGATGATACCAATAAAAAAAAGAACCGGCACGTAAAATTAGAATCTTGGAGGATGAAAACGATAAAGTGAACCTGGATGAAATAGAAGAATGAATCCAAAGAGTAATTGCACCCACGCAGAGCCAGAGAAAGAAAGAATTGCAATGTTCAATCAGGCCTTGTAAATACGTCTTCCACCTCCGATTCCCTGATTTCAACAGAAATGTTGCCAACATAAATCATGCGAGATTACAGACCACTCGCTTTAGGTCCTTGAGGAAGACTTCAAAGCAAATACTGCAGACACAAATTAATCATAAAGATGAGTCCCAAAATAACTTCAAATATTTTAATATGAGTTTTATAACCAATTACCTATTAAAATCAATTACTGGATGAGAATCTTGCTGAACAAAATAGTTCCCCTAACATAAAAAAAATCCCTTGGGATGAAAATGTTAGGAGAACTAATTTGCAAAAATCAAGTTCTCACGCCAAAGTTTAGGTGACTTGGTTTTAGGATTTTTAACTATCTAACTTTCTTTCACCACCAATGCTGAAACGATAAAAAGAAAGAAGAGGAAAATCACTTATCTCCGTTTTTAAGAGAGGTCGCATAATCTCCGAGACTAGAAAGAGTCATGTATGCCTCAATTTCTTCATTTTTATAAGTTGTGGATAAAACTATCACATAGAAAGTAACTTCTCATCAAGCCTTCAGCAAAGGCTCTCAAAAAGCTTTATTTTCCCATTAAGTACAAAATTTAAAACATAAGATTAGTGACGCAAGTTGATGATATCAATAAAAAAAAAAGAACCGGCACTTAAAATTAGAATCTTGGAGGATGAAAACGATAAAGTGAACCTGATGAAACAGAAGAATGAATCCAGAGAGTAATTGCACTCAAGCAGAGCCAGAGAAAGGGAAAATTGCAATGTTCAATCAGGCCTTGTAAAATACGTCTTCCACCTTCGATTCTCTGATATCAACAGAAAGGTTGCCAACATAAAAAATCATGCGAGATTACAGACCACTCGCTTTCGGTCCTTGAGAAAGACGTCAAAGCAAATACTGCAAACACAAATTAATCATAAAGATGAGTCCCAAAATAACTTCAAATATTTTAATATGAGTTTTATAACCAATTACTTATTAAAATCAGTTACTGGATGAGAATCTTGCTGAACAAAATAGTTCCCCTAACATAAAAAAAATCCCTTGGGATGAAAATGTTAGGAGAACTAATTTGCAAAAATCAAGTTCTCACGCCAAAGTTTAGGTGACTTGGTTTTAGGATTTTTAACTATCTAACTTTCTTTCACCACCAATGCTGAAACGATAAAAAGAAGGAACAGGAAAATCACTTATCTCCGTTTGAAAGAGAGGTCGCATAATCTCCGAGACTAGAAAGAGTCATGTATGCCTCAATTTCTTAATTTTTATAAGTTGTGGATAAAACTATCACACATAGAAAGTAACTTCTCATCAAGACTTCAGTAAAGGCTGCTCTCAAAAAGCTTTATTTTCCCATTAACTACAAATTTAAAACATAAGGTTAATGACGCAAGTTGATGATACCAATAAAAAAAAGAACCGGCACGTAAAATTAGAATCTTGGAGGATGAAAACGATAAAGTGAACCTGGATGAAATAGAAGAATGAATCCAAAGAATAATTGCACCCACGCAGAGCCAGAGAAAGAAAGAATTGCAATGTTCAATCAGGCCTTGTAAATACGTCTTCCACCTCCGATTCCCTGATTTCAACAGAAATGTTGCCAACATAAATCATGCGAGATTACAGACCACTCGCTTTAGGTCCTTGAGGAAGACTTCAAAGCAAATACTGCAGACACAAATTAATCATAAAGATGAGTCCCAAAATAACTTCAAATATTTTAATATGAGTTTTATAACCAATTACCTATTAAAATCAATTACTGGATGAGAATCTTGCTGAACAAAATAGTTCCCCTAACATAAAAAAAATCCCTTGGGATGAAAATGTTAGGAGAACTAATTTGCAAAAATTAAGTTCTCACGCCAAAGTTTAGGTGACTTGGTTTTAGGATTTTTAACTATCTAACTTTCTTTCACCACTAATGCTGAAACGATAAAAGGAAAGAAGAGGAAAATCACTTATCTCCGTTTGAAAGAGAGGTCGCATAATCTCCGAGACTAGAAGGAGTCATGTATGCATCAATTTCTTCATTTTTATAAGTTGTGGATAAAACTATCACACATAGAAAGTAACTTCTCATCAAGCCTTCAGCGNGCTGAAACGATAAAAAGAAAGAAGAGGAAAATCACTTATCTCCGTTTTTAAGAGAGGTCGCATAATCTCCGAGACTAGAAAGAGTCATGTATGCCTCAATTTCTTCATTTTTATAAGTTGTGGATAAAACTATCACATAGAAAGTAACTTCTCATCAAGCCTTCAGCAAAGGCTCTCAAAAAGCTTTATTTTCCCATTAAGTACAAAATTTAAAACATAAGATTAGTGACGCAAGTTGATGATATCAATAAAAAAAAAAGAACCGGCACTTAAAATTAGAATCTTGGAGGATGAAAACGATAAAGTGAACCTGATGAAACAGAAGAATGAATCCAGAGAGTAATTGCACTCAAGCAGAGCCAGAGAAAGGGAAAATTGCAATGTTCAATCAGGCCTTGTAAAATACGTCTTCCACCTTCGATTCTCTGATATCAACAGAAAGGTTGCCAACATAAAAAATCATGCGAGATTACAGACCACTCGCTTTCGGTCCTTGAGAAAGACGTCAAAGCAAATACTGCAAACACAAATTAATCATAAAGATGAGTCCCAAAATAACTTCAAATATTTTAATATGAGTTTTATAACCAATTACTTATTAAAATCAGTTACTGGATGAGAATCTTGCTGAACAAAATAGTTCCCCTAACATAAAAAAAATCCCTTGGGATGAAAATGTTAGGAGAACTAATTTGCAAAAATCAAGTTCTCACGCCAAAGTTTAGGTGACTTGGTTTTAGGATTTTTAACTATCTAACTTTCTTTCACCACCAATGCTGAAACGATAAAAAGAAAGAAGAGGAAAATCACTTATCTCCGTTTGAAAGAGAGGTCGCATAATCTCCGAGAATAGAAAGAGTCATGTATGCCTCAATTTCTTCGTTTTTATAAGTTGTGGATAAAACTATCACACATAGAAAATAACTTCTCATCAAGCCTTCAGCAAAGGCTCTCAAAAAGCTTTAATTTTCCATTAACTACAAAATTTAAAACATAAGGTTAGTGACGTAAGTTGATGACACAAATAAAAAAAAGAACCGGCACGTAAAATTAAAATCTTGGAGAATGAAAACGATAAAGTGAACCTGGATGAAACAGAAGAATGAATCCAGAGAATAATTGCACCCACGCAGAGCCAGAGAAAGGGAGAATTGCAATGTTCAATCAGGCCTTGTAAAATACGTCTTCCACCTCCGATTCTCTGATATCAACAGAAATGTTGCCAACATAAATCATGCGAGATTACAGACCACTCGCTTCTGCAGACACAAATTAATCATAAAGATGAGTCCCAAAATAACTTCAAATATTTTAATATGAGTTTTATAACCAATTACTTATTAAAATCAATTACTGGATGAGAATCTTGCTGAACAAAATAGTTCCCCTAACATAAAAAAAATCCCTTGGGATGAAAATATTAGGAGAACTAATTTGCAAAAATCAAGTTCTCACGCCAAAGTTTAGGTGACTTGGTTTTATGATTTTTAACTATCTAACTTTCTTTCACCACCAATGCTGAAACGATAAAAAGAATGAAGAAGAAAATCACTTATCTCCGTTTGAAAGAGAGGTCGCATAATCTACGAGACTAGAAAGAGTCATGTATGCCTCAATTTCTTCATTTTTATACGTTGTGGATAAAACTATCACACATAGAAAGTAACTTCTCATCAAGCCTTCAGCAAAAGCTCTCAAAAAGCTTTATTTCCCATCAACTACAAAATTTAAAACATAAGGTTAGTGACGCAAGTTGATGATACCAATAAAAAAAAGAACCAGCACGTAAAATTAGAATCTTGAAGAAAGATGCTAAAAGTTTGAAAAATAGTCATCATCATCCTCCTCGTTATCATAGCACATTCTCGCTAGTTGAGGGTTGGCTACATAGAATTTAGATCCCCAAATCAAGTGATTTCCTCACATGTCATCTCTTAAACCAAGATCTAATATATCCTCCTTAACCACCTTTGTCCTAGTTTTCAATGGCCTGATTTTTTTATTAAAAAAAAATTATATATTGATTATGGATAATTTTAGATTAATTTGATATTAGTCTAAGTGACTCAATTTAAAAATTAAAATAGAGTTTAAAAACGTAGTCCGGGTAAATTAATAATCATGGCTCCGATGAATCCCTTGGGAAGTAACTTCTCGTGTAGCCCTATGCAAAGCCTCTCAACAAGCTTGATTTCCCGATTAACTACAAAATTTAAAACCACTAACTTACTAGCGCAAGTTGATGACACCGATAAAAAAAGAATTTCCATGTAAAATTAGAATCTTGGAGGATGACGCTAACTGTTGGAAAAATTGTGAAAAAGGGCTTCCTCTTATGTTAATTTTCATGTGCCTAACAACAGAAAGGGGGGCTGACAGAAAAACTGAAAATCATTTCAACATCTCAAACATTTGAACATTGTAACATCATAAACACTAGAATTTGCATTAAAAAAGCATTGTCCAGGTTATTTCCATTATTAGTAAAAATTACATCTCTTTCGTTTTAAACCCAAATCATCACCATTGGAAAAGCTAACTTGATTATCTACAACTTTTATTTGAACACGAACTTCGAATAATGTGTGGAATGTTCCCAGTAATTCGAAGAACACAAGTCATTTAATTTTCAATCTAAAATAGCATTATGTGTTTGGAACAATACGTAGCACAGTTGTTCTATGGAATAAGGAAATTTTTCTTAACAGAGGATCGCATAGATGTTTACCATTATAATATGAAAAATAACATATGGGGAACAGAAAACAGCAAATTATTGCTCCTACACCATATCTCTTTCCCTTCATATTATATTCAGAAGTATCATAGACACTAACCTTTTGGCGTCCCCTTTGAACGCTGCAATCATGGATATGCAAAGCAGCAACACTTCCGTATTGATTACTAAGCAGTTGGACTTCAAGATGTCGGATCTGAGAAAGAAAACCATATTGATGTTAAAATAAAATCTCATTGATGCACTCCTTAGACTTTAGAGTAGAAGAAAAAAAGTTCTAACTTAAGAAGCAACCTTCATTATGAATATGGGGGACCCAGGAATTTCACCTTGAACTTGCTTGAATAAAGCTCGGACTTCATCATCATTATGGACCTATAGTTAGATACATGATCAATTATGTATGTCTTACAGAAACTATAGTACAAAGAAAATCAAACTTGAACCTCAAAAAAATCAAGTTCAAAATGCTTGCTCCCAGTCAAAATGATACAGTTCACTTGGCACTTAACTAAAGTATGGCAATAATTATACCTTTCTAAGCAAAGAGGCATGGCTTCAGAAATGGATACGAACATGAGAACCACTCCAAGGCAGAGTTGGCACTTCTGCATCTGGTGCAATTAACTCTGAACAAATTTTACCTCCCAATGAAACCATCGAGGCAGAGGGTGGCCCCAAAATTATGATGCCTTTTGCAATCAAGATACTATGAATCGGGCTCTTCCCTCCAAGGGCATGACAAAACTCATTCACTGCAAGTACTGAGCGTGGAGACCTTGATGGAGCAGGTCCATTTACATATCCATTAGCATGCCTACCACCGGCTGTCGCTAGCTTCTTTAAGCTTCTGACATATTGAAGTAGCTGAAGAAAACAACATTCATTAAGAACAGAATAATATCAGTTTTTATATATGTTTTGTCTAATCCCATGTCAAACTGAAGTATCTGATAATTAAAACTAATGATTCTAGTACTAGCTTTTGACCCTGTTGGACAACTCTATAACAAAAACCTAAGGAGGTTTGGCAAATAAAATCACTTAGATCAAAATTAACAATATGATATTTTCAGAAACTAATGTTAGGGACCAAAAGAAAATCTTGCTGATCATTTGTAAAGAAATATTTTCCTAAAAATTGAACTAATAAAATCGTAGTCTATCATCTGATATATCAGTACAAAAAGAGTTCCTCTTAACAGCGAACGTATTCAATCTAAAAATACTAAACATCTGAATAAAGAATTAGAGACTTCTATACATGGAGTCAACATTCTCGAGATTGATCTAAAATTATGTCAGTAGATCATGAACACTATAAAATACACACAAAATTCATCGAATTAAAAGAAGGAAGAGTAAATCAATAAAATTGAAAACGGAAATCGTAGTAAAATACAGGGAAAATGGGGATATCGGATCTACAGACTTACTAGCAACGTAACTATATATCATCCTTGACACTTTCAAAGCTCTGATTCCTCAAGCCGTCGGAAATCCAATCGATGGAGGCGGTGGCGGAGGGAGAGGCGCTGCCATCCATTGAAGTCCAAAAATTCAAAGCAAAAACTCGAGTCTTGACCGGATCTGGTGGCCGCGCGACGAAACTCGCCGGAAAGCTCGAATCGCGGCTGGAAATTACTGGATAAGATTGGACTTGGTTCGAAATTATCATAAGCTTCTATTTCAACCAAAACTCAGCCTGAAATCGAAGGAATAAACGGTGTAATCGCCGAATTTTTTGACAAAATCGGACGGGAGAGGATGGAATCGGGTTGGCGCCTGCTCAAACTTCGTGCATTTGCCCATTGTACCGTTGTGAGATTATATTTGGTGCGTATAAGAAAAGATTTGACATAACGTTAAAATTCCATTTTAGGAAGTTTTCGGTTGTTGATTATTATTATTATTTTTATATTCATTAATTAATCATTAAATTTCTAGAAAATGCTTAAATTTTGAAATAAAATAAATAAGCCTATACTACTATTTACAAATTATTATAAATAATTTAATTGATATATTATTCAACTAAAAAATCAGTTTTATTATAAAAATATTATATTTATTTAAAAATTCTTTATCAATATTATAGTATTATCATTATATTTGTACTATAGAATCAGTTTGATATGGTTGATGACCGAGGATCATATAAATTATCGTATTGAGCCTACTTATTTTTTTTTAATTTTTAATAATAGATTCTAATATCTGCTACTCATCACACTTCTTGGCATCCTCTTCCTTTTATTTCCCTACCTACCCTCACTTTTTTTCTTAAATAAAATATTATAAAATAAAAAAACCAAGACTAGTTTAAGGAAAAATATATAAAATTAATTTTTTATTTTAGTGAGATATTAACATTACTTTTTAATTATATTCTTATAGTATATACTATTAATATTCCAATAATCTAACACTACAACAAAAATGGCTTTCCGCAGCACGCATTGTACGCTGCAAAGTTGCAAGCTGTTGAAAGTTCAAAAGTATCCGCGGCGTACATGTGCACGCTGTTAATACTATTATTCACAGTGTGCATATGTACGCCGTTAATACAACTATCCGCGGCGTGCAATGTACGACGTTAATATTTTTTGAACATCTAAACTTTAGCGACGGTTCATAACCGAAGACGCCGTCGCTAAATTAGCGACGGTTTATGAACCGTCGCGCATTTAGCGACGGTATTTAAATTTTGCGACGGTATGTTTAGTAAAAATTAAAAATTAATTACTTTTATAGTTTAATAAATTTTAAAAAAACTATAATACAACTTTGATAACTAACACTTAAAAAATTAATCAAAATTGAAAAAAAAAACGTACTTAAATCGAAACCAAAATCGTATAAGAGAGAAAATTCAAAGTGTTGTAAAGTAGTGTGGAGGAAAATGAAACGGAAATCGGATATTTATAGATAAAATTTTCGACTATTAGCGACGGTTGTCTTAGCGACGGTTAAAATAGATCTGTCGCACATAGCGACGGGTTTTTATTAAAATGTCGCTGATTTAAGCTATTAGCGATGGTTTAAAATAACCGTCGCTAATAGCGACGTTATTTTTCGGCGACGGTGTTTATAAACCGACACAAATATTAAGTTAGCGATGGTTTTACTAATTCGAACCCATTTTCCGCAGCGTGCTAATAATATGCACGCCGTGAATAATACTATTAACGGCGTGTAATTAATGTACGCCGTTAATGTCTAAACATGATTTTTTTAAAAAAAATGATTTATTTTTAACAGCGCACATACTATTTACGGAGTGCCTTTATTGTGCGCTGCGAAAAATGCATAGGTTATCCGCAGCGTGCTTTTACTACACACCGTTAATAATACTATCCGCAACATGCTTTTACTGCACGCCGTTATTTTTTTCAAATGCAACACTATTAAAAGCGCACGTATGGGTGCACGCCGTGGAAAGTAGTATTCGCAGCGTGCTTTTAATGCAGACTGTTGATGAAGTACTGTGGAAAATCATTTTTCTTGTAGTGTAAAGAAATAATTAAGGGGTACTATTGTCAACTTGTGTAACACCCCAAACCCTAGCCAATTAAATTTGGTAAATATATGTATATAAGAATCTAACTAATTAATGGGCTTTATTAAGAACGAGTTGTATTCAGTAAAATTTGGATACCGTGTGGCGATGGATTGTGAAGAGGGTGGGCGGTGCCCAATAAGGGGTAACTGGCAATGTCTATGGCGTCTTCGAGTGCCTTCGAAAATCAGGAGTTTTTTATGGAGATTGGGACGTGATTGCTTGCCTACAAGATATAACCTTGGAAGAAGGGGTGTCTTCGTCTCTCAGAATTGCGTCCTCTGTGGATCGAGAATTGAAAATACTTGGCATTCTTTTGTGAGCTGCCCTTTTGCTTAAAATTGTTGGCATAAAGCTGGCTTACATGGAGTGGTTTATTCCACCGCTTCAGAATCTAAATCTGTTGGGGAATGGTTTTTTAAAATGTTGGATAAGCTACAAGAACCGATCATTGCTACGTTTTCTATGGTTACATGGGCCATTTGGAAGCAAAGGAACAATAAGTTGTGGAATTCTTGCAACCTTCCTGCCTCGGATACAGTGTATACAGCCATGAATGATCTATATGAGTGGATAGCAGTGAAGTCTCGAAGGCAACCTGAGGATGGGAAATATCCTACCAGAACTGAATGTGTGTTGTGGCATCCACCTCCTGAATCGTTTGTCAAATGCAATATTGATGCGGCTTTTCCGAATGGTGCAGATGTTACGGGCTTGGGTATGGTCTTGCGGAATGACTCTGGTGGTTTTATTGGGTGTCGGTCATCTGTTTACTATGGGAAATTGGATGTAAAAGAAGGGGAGGCTATGGGGTTGTTGGAAGCTATTAGTTGGGGGCACACTATGGGCTATCAGAAGGTGGTATTTGAATTAGACTCAAAAAGCGTGGTTGACGCAGTTGGACGTACATGAGAAGACTTGTCTGAATTTGCTTCTATTATTGCTCGTTGTAAGCTGCTTATGATGGACAAGCCTGATCATACAGTGCGGTTTGTGCGACGAATAACAAATGAATTATCTCATACTTTAGCTAAGAATGCAATGTATTATGCTAATCCTTGTCTTTGGAATGAGGCACCAAACTTTGTGGATGTCATTCGCACCCCGATATGTACTCGATTTGATCATATTTCTATAATAGATTGACTGTGTTTCTCTCAAAAAAAAACTAATTAATGGGCTTAGAAAATAAATAATAATTAGTTTTTGGTTCATTATCTTGCATAACATATACACACATATATTTATAAATAAGAAAAAAGAGAAAGAGAACCTTACCCAAAGAAAATCTCATCAACGCCGTTGAAAAAAAAAAGGCTTCTTCACCCACCATTTAAAACTTAAAAATTAAAACCAGAAAAATATTTCAGAAAGTAAAACAATTTAAAACAACGATGGTTCCATAGTGAAGGAAAACTACAGATATAGGAGTTTAAATATACAATAAAGTAAACTAAGATGATTCCTCTGTTGAGGAGATCCACAAATTGCATAAAGTAAATTGCAGAGATTAAAATTCTTTAAGGTCGTGGTTCCTCTAGTTTCTGATGCATATAAACCTTTAAAAGATCTATATACAGAGCATACTTTTGCAAAGAACTCCACAAATCTTAAAGAAGTAGGCAGTTTAACCAGCCACAGATATTAAACACACACACACACACACATATATATATAAGAATTCCAGAATTTAAAACAAGATTTCATTACTAACCTTTGGAATCAAATAACTTTACATAAATGGAAGATACAAATCAAAAAGGGTTTCGGATTTCTGGGTAATGGTTAAAGGGATTTGGATCTGGGAATAAGTGGTTAGAGAAAGGGGGGAGAGAGAGAGAGATATGGGTAGAGAGTGATGAAATTTTTCGGTGCTCTATACTGAGATTTTATCCCCTTTTAAATACTTTTTTGGGGGTATTTTCGGAAATTTTTTTAAAAAAAACATATGAAAATGTACATAACAATACAAATATGAATACAATGCCATACAATCTAATACAAACATTTATACACCACTATTTCCAAATATTGGTCTTTGGTCGTCTGGTCCAAGGAGGTCATCTTCTTCCAGGTTAAACGAATCATCAGAGGATTCTGACTTTCTTGAAGGTCCTGGTGAGAATTTCATTAGTATATCTTGCATTTCTTCAGGAGTTTTGGTAATCCAAGCTTGTATTTTTATTATTGGTAATCCAAGCTTGGACATTGGTGGCTGTAAGGCTTGGAGGAATTTTAAATTTGTCCCACCATTTGACCTTAAATCTTCTCTTAATTTGTAAAAGTTTTTCGTTTGAAAATTCAACAGTCCAAGAAAGGACCCAAGGAAGATAAAATTTCATGCAAAAATGGGCAAGAGGATGGAATCGTTTTTCTTCTGCTGTCAAGGCATATTGGGCTCTAAAAAGATTAAAAGAATTTTGGACAGGGTGTTTGAGGATCTCATAGGTGGAGCCAAAATATTCCCACCATGTGTACCACCAGGTTGGGAATTTTTTGGGATTGCAAATCTTGGTATCAAAATAGAATAACCAGGTGTGTTTGTGTTTCTGGTTTTGAATTAAGAAGAAATTGTACCAGGCCTGTTGATAGTCCCAGTAATTAAAAGATATTTCAAAAAATGATGCTTATTTATATTTTTTTGGAAATAGTATTGGTTTTGAAAAATCATAGCCCAAGTCAATTGGAGCAATGACTTTTAGGATTTTGCAGGTGGAATAAGTAGGATCATCATGGCTTTGGTCCATGAAGAAGTTTTTAAACAATGCGGAGTCAGTAGTTTCCAGAATTGCTTGGTAGAAATAAGAGGTCTTATTTTCGTTCCAGGGTTTATAGTATCGTCTTTTTCCAAAGTACTTTTGAAGTGTTTCAAAGGGATCTTTTTCATGGAATCCTAGTTCAACATGTATTATATTTTGCCAATTATTCTTCTCAAAGTAATCAGAAAGAGGGTTTATTGGTGGTTGTGTGAGAACAAGCTGGGAATTTGTAGTGTGATAAGAGGTTTTTGAGGAATTATCGGAAAACGAAACAGTTTGAAAGGAATCTTTGGTAAGAGTTTCTTTAGAGGGTTTCATGTCGGAGCTTTCACTTGCCTTGGTTTTGGCAAGGGCATTTTTAATTTCAGGTGTTTGGAGAAAGGATTCAAGGAATTTGAGTCTTTTCTCCAAATCATCACTTACCTGAAGTTTTGATTGTGCAGTATCTTTAAGTTTCTCTTCTTCTTCTTTTGTAACGATGTCATACCAGGTTTTGGTTTT